>NC_053438.1:30473123-30773123 GCF_007990345.1 Gossypium hirsutum | reverse complement strand
ACCAAGTTTTGCTGAAGTCGAGATTAATCTGGATGTTGAACCGGGACCTTTGACTTCTATCGACCTGCGCACGGAAACAACCGTACGCTGAGTATTTCATACTCAGTGGTATTACCATAATTCAAGTTATAACAATATTTAAACATGTAATGCATAATTCGTATATACAATTTAAATTCAATATCTCAACAATAGCAATTCATCAAGCAATATCATATATCCACAATTTGAGTTTGAACAAATCATGAACCTTAGGTTCATTCCTCTATCTCATATCACATTTCAATTCACAATTCAACTTTTTCATTTCATTTCTGTAGCTCGTTTGACCAACTCGTTCGATTTATCATTTCATCATTTACCCTATTAACAAAACTCGGACTTTGGCGGATACACGGATCCAACCAAACACACCAAAATGGCACCCAGTGCCTCATCGGATAGTTCGAAGCAATAATTGGCACCCAGTGTCTCATCGGCAAAGCCAAAGAAAATTGGTACCCAGTACCTCATCGAATCTATCTGAAGAAATATAGTGACACCCAGTGTCTCATCGACTCGAGGTCGAAGTATCCCTGAACTCTTCTAATCCTATGGCATGCCAACTATATCCGACTCAGCCCGACTAGTTAATAGGGTATTTAAATCACATATAATCTCAATTCAATCACAATTTCTCACATTTTCAATTCAATCATTTTTCCACCTTTCAATCAATAATTAATCCACTATTCATACATTTTCACAACTCAATACATTTCCATTCAATTTAATATCAGTCACACTTCGATTCACATTCACTTCCCATTTTCAATCAACAAACAATTCAAATATTAATTCATATCAATTATTTAATTCCCACTCATTTTAATAATAATGATAATAATAATAATAGTAATACTAATACTAATACTAATACTAATATTCATACTTACCTCACATTTCATTTACTAAATACATAAATTAAAATTTAACATTTAAAAATAATAATTTGAATTATAGTAATACAAACCGTGATTTTCTCGAGTTTACTCCTCGATAATCTTCTCCTTTCCCTTTAATGCTGGTGCCTCGGGTTCTTTGTTAGCTACGAAAATAATAATTTATACTATTAATTTCAGCACTAATTATGATAAATAATTGAATTTCTATTCAATTTCTTCCTTATTCTCAATTTAATCCTAACTAAATTCACTTATTTTCCTAACTCAATTCACACTCTATTTCTATTCAAATTCCATCCAAACTCAAATTTAACTATCAAAATTTCAGCATATTTTCCTAATTTCGAATTTTCCTCAATTTAGTCCCTAAAACATAAAACTCATAGTTTCTTTTACAATTTAATCCCTTTTTCAATTCTAACTTAAAATTCATTCAATTTAATCCCTTATTCATCTCTTTTGTTCAACATAAACTATACTTGAAAACCTATGAACTTACAAAATATCAACTTAATTCCATCAAAACTTTGTTTTAAAGCTTTTAAAACATTAGAATTAAGAGAAAAGGGCTAATTTGACTTACCAATCAAACCTTAAACCTTCAATTTTTCCATTTTCTTTCTTTTTCTTCTTTCTCCCCTGTTTCTTCTCCGTTTCGTCCTTTCCTATTCTGTTTCTTTTCTTCTTTTGTTTCTTTTATTCTTTTAGTTTATGTTTTGTTTATTATTTAATAAATATAATACTTTAATAATATAATATAATATAATATAATATAATATAATATAATATAATATTTTCTTATATAATAAGTAATTACAAAATTTTAATACAAATGTATTTATACAATTATGACACATGTATAATTTATTACCATACATTTGTCACCATCTTATTTATTTTATAATATAATAATAATTATAATAATTTAACAATTTAAAAATAATTTAATAATATTTTTTAACACTTAAAAATCTCAAATTTTTATACTTATGCCGCCTCAAATTTGGCAATTGGCATAATTGCCTATTTATTTCCTATTATTTTCTTTTAATCTATAATTAAACTTTTACTTCTATTGCAATTTAATCCTTTTTGCTAATTACTCATAATTAAAGCTAAATTCACCTATCTAAAACCTAATTAAACACACAACTAGTCTAGTAAGTATTTCTAATAATTATTTTCGAACTCAATTTACTAGGACGGAGGCCCGATATTATACTTTTCTGATGCCCATGAATTTTGGGTCATTACAGGAGTTCAGATTAAAGATCTGGGGAAAAAAAGTATTTATTTCAATTTTTTCATATAATTGATCTTGAAAGGGTTATCAAAGGTTCACCTTGGATTTTTAACAATCATTTATTAATTCTTCATAAGTTGCAAAGGGGGGAGGATCCTTTGAAGGTATCATTAATTTACTCACCTTTGTGGGTTCAACTATATAATGTTCCAACCGGTTTTGTCTCGAAAAATCTGGCAATTCAAATGGGAAATTTCATAGGAGAGTTCATGGAGTATGATGGCTCAAGTCTGGAAAAGAAAGTAGAAATTTCATGAGAATAAGAGTCAAAATTGATATAAGGCGTCCTTTGAAAAGGAAAAAACAGATAATGTGTTATGGAAAGTGTTCATATGTTTGGTTTAAATATGAAAGGCTATCACTTTTTTGCTTTTATTGTGGTCGTCTGGGCCATAGTGATTCCTTTTGTGAAGTAAGGATTACGGGAGGAGTGGAAACTAAAGAGATGGGATGAGACTTAGGGGTGAGCATTCGGTCGAATTGAATCAAATTGAATAAAAAATTTTCGAGTTAATCAAGTTTTTGAATCTCATTTTATCATCCTAACTTTATTTGAAATTTTCTCGAATCGAGTCGAGTGAGATGGAATTCAAATCGAATCGAATATATTTGTTCGAGTTAAATTTTAAAAAATAATTTTGGGTCCTTGTAACCATTGTCACCCATCGTAATAAAATATCCACCTTAATCAAAATTTTTATTAACTTTCATCACTTCATAATTTATTTATTAATTTTTTATATACTGGTTAGTTTCTTTGCTTGCCTGTTTCAATTATCTCTAGATTCTTGTCACTATACATTTTAGAATTAAAAAATATGTTAAATGTAAAAAAAAATAATTTTTTAATAAAAGTTATTTTAAAAATAAAATGTGAAATTGATACCAATATAAAATTTTAACACGAATATTTTATGGCATAATTAATAATTCAATTTTAATATAAATATTCAATATGACTAAACAATTCAATAATATAAATAATATAAAATATGAAATTTAATTTAATAATATAAATAGTAGATATAAATAAAATTATTACTATTTATGTTTAGTGATTTTTTTTGGATATTTTGATTTTTTATTTGGGAGTAAAGGGTGATAAGTAAAAGTTTTGGGAAAAAATAACAAGTTTTGGGGAATAAAAGTTTGAAGGAAAGTAAATAGGGAGAGTAAAATTTTAGAGGGAAAATATTAAAAAATTTGGAGTGGGGGTTTGGGATAGATGGGAAGTGGGATGGGAAGGGAATAAAAATTTTAGAGAAAAAGTGGGAGGGAGTAAAAATTTAAAGGGAAAATAAAAAGTTTTGAAGGTTTTTTGGAGTAAAATTTTGAGAAAAAATAAATAGTAGAGTAAAATTTTAGTGGGAAATAGATTTTGGGTAGATTAAGGGGTTAGGAGAGAAGTAAAAGTTTTAGAGGGAAAGTGAAAAGGAATAAAAGTTTTGAGGGAAAAGTAAAAAATTTTAAAACTTTTGGGTAAAAATATAAAATATTATAGTTTGATATTCGAATTATTCGAATTATTCAAATTATTCGAATTCAAAAACTCAACTCAATTCGAACTCGAAATTCGAAAAAAAAATTCGAGTTGATTCGAATAACTCGATTAACTCGAATAATTCGATTCGTTCTTAAATACAGTTAAAGACATATGAGAGCACTCTGAAGGAGAGTTTTTAAGCAAGTTGGACAGTATAAAAAGGGGGCTGGAGCGATGGGCTAGTCAAATTCAGTTTTTTAGAAAAGAAAGAAGTTATCATCAAAATTGGCTTCACTACTAGAAGCAAAAAGGGATGAAGAAAATTTAGCCGACCTGATTGATACAAAGATCCAACTTAACTTCGAGATCGAAAAGGATGAGTGCTACTGGGAACAAAGAGCGAGGGTTAACTGGTTGAAATTTGGGGATAAAAATACAGCCTTTTTCCACAAACAAGCTACACAAAAACGACAGAGGAACCTGATTCACAAAATGAAGAATGATGATGGGAGGGAGACGGAAGAATTAAAGGAAATGGAAATGATTGCTACATCATATTTCAAACAGTTATTTTCCGCTGGCAGATCTGCAAATTATGAGCATGTTTTATCTGGAGTTCATCGATGTATTTCAAACGAAGATAATTTAATGCTAAAAGAGGATATACAAAAGAGGAGATTCAGCAGAATTTGACAGAATTAGGGCCCACTAAGGCACCAAGGGAAGATGGATTTCCAGCGTTATTCTATCAGAAGTGTTAGGCAATTATCGGAGAGGAGGTCACTTCTTTTCGTCTTGATATGGAAGGATGGAGATAGGCCCAGTCAATAGAATAAATATTGTTTTAATTCCGAAAATTTTAAATCCAGTGGATATATCGCACTTTTGGCTTATTAGTTTGTGTAATGTAATCTACAAATTAAAGGCTAAAGTTTTAGCAAATCGCATTCGGAAAGTGTTAGACAAATGCATTGATCCTGCACAAAGCACTTTCGCACCTGGAAGATTGATACCAGATAACGTGTTGCTGGCTTATGAATTAATCCATACGTTGAAACAGAAGAGGTCAGGGAAGAAGGGTTTTATGGCGGTCAAATTGGATATGAGCAAGGCATATGATAGGGTGAAATGAAATTTTGTGGAGGAAATAATGAAGAAAATGGGTTTTGATTCAGTCTGTAACCCAACTATTTAGATGCGTTAATACAGTTTCATATTCAGTGGTACTTAATGGACATAATGGAGACTCCTTTTATCCTTCAAGAGGATTACGACAAGGGGACCCGTTGAGTCCGTTCTTATTCTTGTTCTGTGGAGAAGGTCTCTTTAGCCTTATGAAATTAGGTATGCAGGAGAACAAAATAAAAGGTGTCAAAGCAAGCAGAAGCCAGCCGCATGTTTCACATTTACTTTTTGCGGATGATTGCATACCGTTTGGGGAAGCTACTGACAAATTGACAAATGACAATTGACAATTGGAGTATCAGATATCTCTCACAAGGAGGTAGAGGTTTTCGTCAAAGCTGTTTTACAATCTATACCAACTTACTCAATGACGTTTTTTACTCCCTAAATCTTTTTGCAGGGAATTAGAGGGTATTATTGCAAAATTTTGGTGGCAGAAAAATAAGGGGCAAAAAGGGATCCATTGGTGTGCTTGGAAGGATATTTGCATTGAAAAGGAATTGGGTGGGTTGGGTTTTTATAAGTCTTGATAAATTCAACATAGCTTTGTTGGCAAAACAGGGTTGGCTTCTTTTTAATTATCCGAGTTCTTTATTAGCCCGAGTTTTAAAAGCAAAATATTTTCCAACAACAAACTTCTTAAATGCTCCTTTGAGTAACTTACCTTCACTTACCTGGAGGAGTATTTGGTCAACAAAAAAACTCTTGACAGATGGATTATGCTGGAGGGTTGGTAAAGGAGACCACATTTTAGTATGGAATGATCTATGGGTGCTGAGAATGACTGCAGACAGATTACAAAATAAAAGCAACATTGAAAATATTAGAGTAGTGTCCGACTTAATCAATGAGGAAAGCAGAACATGAAACAGAGACTTGATTGTCCGTACCTTTAACTCGAATATCGCTAGGAAAATACTATAGATTCCGCTTTCAAAGTCAATCCATGAAGACATCCAGGTATGAAGAGGGGAGGCAACTGGTGACTTTTCAGTAAGAAGTGCCTATAAACTATTACAGAAAGCTACAATTGATCCTAGTGTTTATTTACAGACCGATACTAAAAATTTCTACAGAAAACTATGGAATTTACATATGCCCTCAAAAATCAAGATTACAGTATGGAAAATAGCGTGGAATTACATTCCCACTTTCTCCAATCTGAAGCTGCGAAAAGTGATGGTTGAGGATCGATGTTCGAGATGCGGTCAGGAAGGAGAAGATAGTTTCCATGTTTTCCATCTGTGCCCTACAGCAAAGGAAAGATTGAGTCACTTAAATTTTTCATGGATACTCAACAACAGGCATTTGGATATTTGGAGTTGGCTTACCTGGGTTCTCAACCAAGGGACAAACGAACAGTGCAGGGGTTTCTGTTGCGGGCTCTGGTTAATCTGGACAAACAGAAATAATTTATTATATGAAAACAGATCAAGCACTAGCTGGGATATCTCCAAACAAATAAAAAGCTATATTCTGGAACTGGAAGGGAGTAGAGATAGGGAACTCAACGTGGAACTAGCGTGAGGCCTAGATAAAGTTTACAAAGGGCGAAAAAGGCCATATTTTTTTATGCGGCTTTTGACTTACAGAACTCCAGATCTGCGTCAGGCCTACTTGTTAGAAATGAGGAGGGTAGGATCGTTGCAGCAAAGTCAACCCTTTATGAAAATATTGCATCTCCATTCGTGGCGGAAGTATTTGCAGGTTTGCAAGCAACAAGGTTAGGGATTCAGTTGGGCTATCATACTTTAGATATAATCGGAGACTCAAAAATAGTGATTACAAAATGCCAAAATACAAGTCGAGACATATCAGAAATAGGGGCAATAATCAGTGATATTCAAAGCTTAAAGGATCACTATCAAGAAATCAGATTCTATTTTATCCCAAGGTCAGAAAACACAGAAGCCCACCGTCTAGCAAAAGAAACACTCAAGAAGGGAGAGGAACAGTACCTGGAGGGAGAGACCTTAAGATCATCTAGAGGAGAATCGGAGCCAAATCATCTGGGTTCTTTAGAGTAAAAGAAAATGGGAAGTCCTCAGCTTTCGGTAATATGGGGCGATGCTTGAAATGGTTGGAAATAGCACCGTTATGAAAAGCAAATTGACAAGGAAAAGATTTGAGAAGATATGCTTTTACGTTTCAGTGGTCTTGGGCAGAGGAAAAGTCAGAATCATTTATGAGGACCAACTGACTGTTCGGCTGGAAGCAATTTAAAATTTCATTTATTTTCTCTTTTTTTGTTTTATTTTGTGTAGGCCAAACAGATGATGGCCTGCTTCCTATTGTTATTTTGTTTTCTTAGGGCAAATTGGGTTTAGCCCAATGAACATTACTTTTTGCAAATTTCAATATATTCCAGTCAAAATTTTTCAAAAAAAAATATTAATATCGAGACATCAATCATATGTTTGTTGGAATTAGATTCAACCGATTGATTAAAGTGGAAAATGGTAACTCCACCCATTCAATCAATATAAAAAATTTGGATAAAATTGTTATCGAAACCATTTTTTGAAATTTGAAAAATGGGTATCGATTTTGAAAATGAAAATGGGAGTCGCAACAAATCTTTTATTGTGGTGTGATCGGATCACCTTGAAATAATTTTAGGTCTATGAATTTTTGAGAAAACAGGTTCGGGAGTCGATTACGCACGAGGAAGGGTTAGCACCCTCGTGACGCCTAAAAATTGGTACCGAATTGATTGTTTAATGTCTTAATGTCAAAATTTTGAAAAGATTTTAAAATACGATCCTTTTATTTTGAATAAAATGAATTGGAAGATAAAGCTCACTTATTTTAAAGAAATAAATTGTTACACTCAATGAGTTAGAGTGCAACATTTCAAATCCTCAAAATTAAGCTTATCCTTTGATTTTTAAAACCTATGTGTTTTGAGAAGGATATGCGATTATTTGGATCCAATGAGAAAATCAAAACCCAGTAAGTTAGGGTTCGATTTCACAAAATTCCTAAATATCGAACATTGCCTTTATTTTTATCTGTTAGAAAAATCCTCGTTTCGAGAAAATAACATGTCATATCCAATGCGTTAGGACACCACGTGTCGAATTCCCGAGAATGGGTTTTTATTTGAAATTTGTATGTTTGAAAAATTTCGATTATTTAGATTCGACGAGGAAATTAGAACTCAATACGTTAGGGCTCAATTCTCTCGAGGATTCCAAACTTCGAGTATTTTGAAGATTTTTGAATAAATTAGTTTTGATATTTAAATGAAATGCAATTCTTTCGATGAATAAAGCGCCATGAAATGACAATGTATCACACAAAAGGTTAATTCATAATATACATTAGTGAATGACAAATAATCCATAGATGGAGGTAGGCCAAATATAAAACAAGGTCTTCCCCTTTTTCTTTTAAAAGAGACTATACATACACATAATTAGGTTCGAACATGTATATACAAAAACTTGTTAGAGGAACAACTTAAAATTAATAATGATAATAATTGTGAAATGAATATTAATTTAATCTAAGTCATATATGCGTATAAAATGGTTTCTATTATGAAGATTCTTAAAATCTAGTAATACATGTAAAAATACAAAAACATTGAAGCATGAGTATAAATCATTGAGTCAATAAAATGTATAATGATGTTAAATTGGGTTTTGATGCACGATATATGTATATGCATATATTAATACGTAATACTTTTTTTTTAAATAATAATAATCATGCATAACAATTTTGAAATGATGATACATAATGAATTTAAAAACAAATACATAATAAATCTAAGCTAATAATACATGAGAAATTTATAATGCTAATAATACATTGTAGCTACATAATGAAATTTAACACTAATACATATGATTATAATAAGAAAAAAATTTAAAGGATAGTACGTAAAATATGTATACATAAAAAAGGATAAATAAATCTGAATAACATAACAACAACAAATTAATTATTGAACTAATTAATAAAAGGATTCAACCATAATTAGAATCGAATTTACAGGAAACAAAAGAAATTAAAAATAAAATGCGGGGTCAAAATGTGATTAAAATAAAATTAAAGAGCCACAGACAGAATTAAAATAAATAACGCGGACCAGATTACAACGCGCGAATGACACGAGGGACTAAAAGGGAAATAATCCCAACCCTCAAAACGCAACGCTTTTGCGCTGGTCAAAAATAAAATAAAAAGCAAATTAAAGGGCAAAATTTAAAAAAGGAAAAGAACCGATTCGAATCTGGCACAAAAGAGAGGGGACCATTTGCGCAAATCTCCCAATGGTCGCAAAACGCGCGGATCCTTCCCCGGTTCGGGTCACACACGCGGGTTATGTGGCCAATACGGCGCCGTTTTAAGGCCACAAAAGCAGGCCCTAAACGACGTCATTTTTTACACTATAAATATCAACCTTGAAACCCTAACCAGCAGCTATCAGCCTTAAACAAAAAGAATAAGAAAAAAACTTAAACATTTGTCCCCCCAAAAGCTTCGCTGTTTCAAATCCCAGGCCTCTGTCGATTCAACTCCGATTAGCCCAGAGGAGAAGAAGGCTTCATCGGCGCTGTTAAAAGGTAGTTTTAGCTTTTTATTTTATATCTATCCTTATATATGTATAGCTGACAAAAAGGAAAAGAAAGAAATATGAATCGAGAAAAGAACGGAATGAAAAAGAGAAGGAGAAAAAAAACCTTCTTTTCAATTTTTTGTATTGATTTCTGTATTCTGAATGCGTAACCCCTTACAAAATTTCTGCCTTTCGTTTTTATAGGCCGAAGAAAGAAAAAATGTAAACAAAAATAAAAGAAAAAAATCCCTTCTTTTCCTTTTTGTTTTCTCTGCTGCTTGTTTGCTTGTGTCTGCTGCAGATACGGCCGTAAGGAGGCCAGCTGGAGGCTCGTGGTGGCGCTACGTGCGTGAGGAGGCAGGCACGCGTGGGAGGAGCGGCGCTGGAAGCTGCTAGGGTTTCAGCTTCCAATTTTACGTTGGACCACTTCGTGATTGGGCTTGGGGGGAATTGGGCCTACTTGGGTTTAGGCTTGCTAATGTAAAAAAATTGGACTGTATTATTATTTTTTGGACTTTAATTTTTAATTTGGTTTATTTATTATGGGCCCGGGCAAAAATGGGCTATTACAATTGTTTATAATATCATTTAAATTAGTTTAAATTTATAAAATGAATGTTTCCATTTTTATGACTTTTTTTTAATTATTTTTAATCCTGTAAAGAAACGATTGATTCGCATACTTATAGTCTCATCATCCATCCGAAACTTTAAATTCTAATTTTCTTTTACCAATATTAAACAACATTTGATCCCTGAATTTTTTTTATCTGCGTTAATTTTGAAATTGTATAACTCTTTTTTCCAATTTAATCATTAAATTTAAATTTCATTAAGCTATAACAGTTTAAAATTATCACCTAAAATAAATTAAAATTTTAATAGAATCGAAGTTGATTTACCACATTAAGAAAAATTATTAAATTCTGCTATGCTCATATGTTTCTTCTTTTTCTATATGTAATTTGTCAACATTATTTTGGACTTGACAGTATTGCAAGTTGGAAAATCCAAATACATTCTCTTTTCATTTTAGAAGTTGGAGCCCCACGATTCAGCTCTTATAAAATACAAGTGATGATGAATACATCACAATAGTACAAACAATAAATCGATGTACAAATATTATATTTTTAAATAATTCAAAAATAAATTAAATGTCGTTGAATTTTATATTTTAACCCCGCTATCATTAAATCAACCTGACAATAAAAAAGACTTTCGAAAATGATTCCTAGTAGACTTGGTGGCACTCTTACATTTCCAAATCTCACATATACACCGAAACATGATTAAAAATTAAAACTAAAAAATAAAATCATATTTGCTTTCAAAGAAAATGGAATTGACATAATAAAATAATGAAAGTGGGGATAAAATCACGAAAAATTTAGACTAAAATTAAAAACATCCAAAAATAATGTTGAAGAAACCATAACCAGCATTTCTATAAAAATATGTTTTTAATTAAGATAATATTACGAATTAAGTAAATATTAATTTATTGAATAAAAATTTAAAAAATGGTTTTTATCTCTTCCACAAAATTTTAAATATTTCCTTAAACTATAAAGTTTAAAATAATTGAAATGATGAGCGGTTAAATTAAAAGATTTAAGATTGATTTTAGAGGCGGCCTCAATCATTGGTATTTATTTATTTTTGATATTTTTATCGCCCCGTCAAGTAATTTTGTATTATTATAAATTGTTACCTAAGTAATAAATTCACTGAAAACCCTAATATTATATGATATAATAAAACAATTTTATCATTTGAAACTTTTATATGATATATTCTCTATAAAAATTTACTATCTAAACAAACTCCATACTTTCTTAAAAAAAGTCACTATTTATATAATATTATATTATAAAAATTATCTAAAAAATAAATGATAATTCTTTTATATGCATATTTGAAATTTTGAAGCTTTTGATGTCCAAGGTCCAAATTTCATCGATTGTAGAATTACTTAGAGTTTGAATTCCAGATTTTAGTGTCAATAGCCGCCACTATTAGCTGCCACTCATCGGTGATTATTTTAGTTCAAATTTCATCACATTCTTATTTTCAACATTCATTTTTCATTTCTAGCGTTCAATTTTTCAAAAAGAAGACTAGATATTTCTATCTATAAATTAATCTCAAAACTTCTACATCATAATTAAGTATTTTTCACCATTGGATTGTCTTCAATTTTCTATAAGTTTTTTTTCCCTCTTTATAAGCTCTCTTTCACCTTTTATATAGACCAAACAATGCAACAATCAAAGTATTGCTTTGAACGAAATTAAATATGGTGTCTTTTTTTTTTGGTTGTATTGTGATGAGAGAGAGGGAAAGAGAGGGGAATGAATTAAAAAATATATATACTATAACAATATGAAGTTACAGAAAGAGAAAACAAAGTCTATGTGGCATAATTTTTATGTTGCCATTTGGTGCACTAATATGACGACAACTATAGTTAATAGGTTTCATTAAAAAAATATTATAAGTTACCATAAACAAACATTTCCATATGAAATAAAAATCTTTAGCCAAATGTTGTAACAACCTGATTTTTAATGGCATCGAAAATGGCAGTTTTGAAAATCCATTTTAGTAAATCAAGTCCATAAATATTAATATTTAATATTTACGAGGTTAATATAGAAATATATTAAAGTTTGGTCTAGTAATTTTGCTAAATTGATAGTAAATTAAGGTATAAGGACTAAATTATAAAAGTTTATTGCTATAGGTTTTTAATTGGCCAAAGGCTTAAGGACTTATATAGCAATTAACCCAAGGTCTATGTAATACCCCTAACCCGTATATGTCGCCAGATTAGGGTTACGGAGTACTTCCGATCAATTAGAAACCTTTAAACATCATAACATTCAATAAATTCAAAAATATCATAAACCATTCATTCTCATATATTTCATCCCTAAACCGAGCCATTGAAGCCCTAAAAATATCTTGGAGCAATTCGGGACTAATTTGAAACAAAATCAGAAATTCAGGAAAAATAAGCAAAATTTGAAAAAGTGGGACACACGGCCGTGTGGAACCTCCTAGGCCGTGTAACTTTCGAATAAGGGACACACGGCCATGTCCCAGCCTATGTCCTCACCCGTGTAACACTTTGAGTTGCTCCACACGCCCGTGTGCCGGGCCGTGTAACTCATTGACTTGCATACAAAAGACTATCAGATGACACACGGCCATGTCGCAAAGCCGTGTGCCTCACACGACTGAGTCATATGCCCATGTCTCAGGCCGTGTGAACCCAAAATAAACCATTTCTTGCTCAATTTCACTCCCTTTTTGCATTGGTAACTACACATTTCAAATACACATATGGAAAGTGCAATTCAACTTCAAACACACTCTAACATAATCACATATTTTGACACCTTAATATGTTCCATCACAATTCATTTCCAACTTGTAGCTACAAGCACATCTATCTCTATAAACATACATCCATTTCATTATAAGCTCAAGTTGACTCATAGATACTATTTACACTATGACATTTCAAACATATTTAAATAACAAGTAAGAGTTCACAAGTTATTCAAGTGCATAACATATCACAACATATTACTCTAAAGCTAAGCATTTCACAAGACAATACATAAGGTCCTGGTACATGCCATATACCCAAACCGAGAAATTAAGTCTACTAAGATTCCCAGATAATGTGATTTCTAGCGTTGACCCGATCTTCTTAGCCTTCAAAATTTTATCTAGTCAAAACTTGTATATTAATGTTGTATGATTTCTAACATTTAAATTGAATGAGCATTTGATGTATACATGCTACTTATTTTTAATGGTTAAGCTGTCCAAAACTCGTATATTAATATTGTATAATTTATATATATGGCTTTATACATTATTTATAAATAGAGTTATCTGAGTAAGTCCTTGAGGTAATGTTTCCTTTAAGTTTTTATGCCTTTTTAAATGTTAAACTAATAGGAAACTAGGTTGGAATAGTGTTTTGAGTTATGTTATTATCGTAATTGTTAAATGTGTTCTATAATTAATTTATGGTTGATCGGAAATGATAGTATTTGGTTAGAAAAATTTCTATATAAAATGTTGTTCGAATGATGTATAGGCTGTCCATTTTTAGGTTGAATAATGAGGTTGATTTAACACTTAGCAATGTTTTCTAAAGGGTGTTACATGATGTCCATTTTTTGTGTTAATGGTTGAAGTTGATTCAATTCTTAACTACGTTGTTTAAAGTGTGTTACATGTTGTTCATTCTTACGTTAAATAATAAGGATTCATTTAAGGCTTAATAATATTGCCTGAATGGAGATTTATGTTGTCCATTTTCGTGTTAAAATAGGAGATTTATTTAATCATTTTCAACATTGTCCGAATGGAGTTACATGTTGTCTATTTTGTGTTGAATAATGATGTTGATTCAATGATTAGCTCACTATTCATATGGAGGTCACAAAGTTCTCCCGAATTAGATAAAAAGATTGTTTAAATATTTTGTCATTTATGTTGTTTTATTTAGTTAATTAAACATTTTGTCATTTATGTTGTTTTATTTAGTTAATTAAGCTGTTAGAATGGGTTAAATTCAATGTCTAATGTGTTGTTATTTATGTTAATGTATTGAGTTAATAAGTTGTCTAATTTGATGTTATATGTAGTGTTAATGTTGTCTTTTTTTTAACATAATAATGATGTTAAATGTGTATAAACAGGGCAATCCATTTTGTGCATAATGGGGAAATCCCAATAAATGTATTAAAATGTTGTTCCAAATTGCATGTTTAATTATTGTCTAAGATTAAATATTAAGTTGTTGCTCGAAAGTGCGTAGCTAGGAAACTATTGAATTAATGCGTTAAATTGTTATTCAATTATATGCTTTGCTGTCATCTGAATTGATGTATTAACAATTAGAATGTGTATTTTTATGTTGTTCGAATCTGGTTTATTGTTACAGGTTGAGATGCTTGGTAGAATAAAATTGAGTAATGTTAGGAAGAATTAAATGTAAAAGAAGTTGAGTTGAGTATGTGTAACAGCCAGATTTTGGGCCTAGTCGGAACAGTGGTTTCGGGACCACAAATTCGACAAGAAAAAAAATTATTTTTATTATATTTTTATGGTCTACTATTTCATGGAATGATTTTGTGAAAATTTTGTTCGAAAATTTCGACGTTTGGGCACTCAATTTAGTAAAAAGGACTAAATTGTAAAAAATACAAAAGCTGAGTTCTACACGTTAAAAGTGTCCAATTGTTATGAAATTTTAAATTAGAGGTCCTTAAAAGGAAATTAGACCATTGGTTAACTTGTTGGACAAAAATGGACATGAGATAAGTGAAATAGGATATTTTTAAGTTGGGGGCATTTTGGTCATTTAGTAATTAAAAGAATTAAAAAGGCCAAAATAGCCAAAAATTTGTCCATCTTCAAGCCTTGGCCAAATTTCACAAGGGGGGGGGAGCCATAGTTAGGGTTTTCAAGCTTCCAAGCTCCATAGTAAGCGATTCTAAGATCCGTTTTTAATGTTCTTTATGTTTTTAGAGTCCCGGTAACTTGATTTAGCTTATTCTAGCAATAATTTAACCTAGGGTTTACATTTGGAAAAATACCCATAGGTGAAATGTGTTTATTTTTATGTTTTATGGTAGAATATGAAGCTTGAAATTATGTTAAACTTTTGCTAAGCGATTTTAAGTGAAAACGAGTAAAACGACATAATCGGTAAAAATACCTAATGTTCATAAGTAAGTGTTAGAGTGGGAATTCAATGTTGCCATAGAAGGGAAAAATGTTCAGCATGTCATAATACATAATAATAAGGGATGAAGTTTAATTTACGAGCTTTGGGGCAAAGGTGTAAATATGTAAAAGTTTAGGTGCAAAATTGTAATTTTGCCAAAGTTTGAGTCAAGGACTGTTTTGATAAATGTGAGTATTAAATAAGTCAAATGTGTTATTATAGATCAAGAAAGAAGTGGAATCGACCTTAACCGGAGAAAAGAAAGATTAAAGACTAAATTGCTAAATTTTTATATTGTTGCACCAAAGTAAGTTATGTGTAAATAATAGCAATATATTTTTATAAATTGTGAATTATATTTGATATGTAAATTAATATTTAATGTGGAAGGAGAATTTTTCATGAATTATTCAAGTGAAAAAGTGTTTCAAATAAAGTGTTAAGTGTAAATTCCCGGTTGAACTTAGGAATAGAAGTGGATACAAGTGACATCTCACTAGAGACTAGTGCTACAGTGTTATAGTGAGTCTCGGGTGCTGGGTGATCTATCATGTGTTGCAGACACCTAATAGCTACTGTGAGTACCCGTGGACAGTTCCAGTGTTATTGATCAGTGGCAGCTTCGGTTACATTTCAGTGGTAGCTACGGCTACATATCAGTGGTAGCTTCGGCTACATTTCAGTGGTAGCTTCAGCTACATTTCAGTGGTAGCTACGGCTACGTGTCAGTGGTAGCTTCGGCTTCATATTAGTGTGGCACTTATGTGCTAATTCTCTACGTGTCCATGTATATTCAGAGTGTTCAACGGGAAATTGACTAAGTGAAAATACATGAGATCATGTAACGATTAAGTGTAATTGAATGATGAATACATGTGTGGAATTGAATTGAATAGTGATCGAAAGTGAAAAAGTGAAATTATGAAATAGTAGAATTAGGAACAAAATAGTTTTGGATAAAAACAGTTGTGTGACTTTGAAAAATCACCAAAATTGGTGGAAATTGAATTAGAGAGTGAATAAGATATGAAATGAAAGCTTAATGAGTTTTTTTTTACATAAAGAAATATAGCAAGCAAAAGACTTGTATATTTTGAGATATTTTAAGTTCAGTGAGACAGGTTCAGAATGTATTTAGAATCCCCTGTTCTGACTTTGGAAAATTGTTAAAAATTGTAAAAACATAATTACGGGCTAAAATTTATATGTTTAGAACCCTGAATGAGTCTATTTTGAAGTGAAATAAATGTAAGTACCATCCAAATTCTATACGGTAAGATAATTAATTTTTAGTGAAGAGAGGTCAGAACTGTCAAGTAGTGAAACAGGGGAAACTTTAAAGAATAAACTGTGCTTATTGGCTAAGCCAAAAATTCTAACAATTTTATGGTAAGAATATATGTGAATCTAGTTTTAGGGAAAATTAATAGATCATAATTTGGAGCTCTATAGCTCCAGATAAAAATAATTTAGTGACTTTGACTCAGATAGACAGCTTTGAATATACATGTGAGTGAATAGTAAAATTATAGAAAATGTTATTTATAAGAGTGTTATGTACATTAAGGATGTGGAATGTAGAGGAGGAGGAGGAAAAAGAAAATATATGAATGATTTGTATATAAATTTGTCATATGCCGATTATATTTGATAAACATTGAATTAGAACTGACATAATGTTTCATTTCAATTAGTTACTCAGTGATAAAGACGAATTGACGGAAAATACCATGGATGGACCATGGCAATAAGTGATATGTAATTCCGTGTAAGACCATAGCTGGGCTATGGCATCGATATATGTTATGTGATTACGTATAAGACCATAGTTGGATTATGGCATCGAGAAAATAAAGTACTCAATTCCATAAGACATTCACTAATTTGACAAAGTTGGTAAGTGTTACATGGACTCACACTCAAGTGATAGATTTATTGTGATTATTGAAGTTGAATTCAATTAAGTGATTTCACCAATTGGATATTGTATATGGCAAGATGTGTTAGTGAATTGTATATTTATTGAATGATATTTGAAGTTCAGTAACTGATATATGAAATTAATATGAAAAGATTTATGATTGTTATTAGTATTGTTTCTGACATAATGTGGATTCTTTGATGTTGAAATGATTTAACAGATTTATTGAGCATATGAATGAGTATGAGACTCATACGAGTTAGTATAGATATGTACACTTGTCTTATAAGCTTTGAAATGATAAGACTTGTGAATTGTGAATTAATCTATGAAAAAGTATATGGGATAGATTAGCGAATCTTTACAAGATATTGAATATTTAATATATTACAATGGTTTAATAGGAAAAATATGACGATACGAGAATATGAAATGATACGAATCAATTTAGGTACTCGCAAGAAACAAGTAATAATTGATAAATTCATATGGCGAGAAAGTGAAGGATTATAAGTTCATATATGGCTATGAAATGAACAAATGGTGATAGCTATAAGGCTTGGATCGAATGAGTATATATATATTGGGCCTTGTAAGCTCTAATTAGCGATTCAAAGATAATAATTTGAAAGTTTTAATCTGTATGAAATTTTATACCTCAGTTTAATACGTTTATAAATGTATGTGTTTTGGTAATGTCTTGTACCCAATTCCAGCGTCGAATACGGGTAAGGGGTGTTACAATGTGACATCGCCAGATTCGGCCATAACGTTTAGGCAGGGTTTGGGGTGTTACAGTATGCAATTGGTATATTTGTGATTATATGAATACAAGTGATTATTCAATGTTTGATTGAATTTTGGAGTTCACAGGTCAGGAATTTGAAGATGAATATGTGACAACTAGTCGGTGTGACTACAAATACGATATGAAAGGATTATGTTCTTATATGATAATTTAACATATTAAATTGCTTACAAACCTTTGATTTTTATTTTTTTATGTCCCTACATAATTTCTGTTATGTTATAATATTAGTTATAAAAAAGCCACTGATTTGATTGCTCAACGTTCAATTTGTTTTTTTTGGTGCAGGTTAAGTCCAGTCGTGTGCACCCATTGTTATTAGCATTTTGTTATGTTATAATATTAGTTATAAAAAAGCCATTGATTTGATTGCTCAACGTTCAATTTGTTTTTTTTTTGGTGCAGGTTAAGTTCAGTCGTGTGCACCCATTGTTATTAGCATTCAACAGAAAATCTTGCACTCATCAAGTGGGTGAAACTTATGCCATTTTGGTTGGCATGTACCTAAAGATTTTATGCTATATTAAGCTTAGTTGGAGAATTATTTCATACTTCGAGATGTTTTATAAATTGGCATACACGATAGTTGATAATGGTTTGTACTATGTACATGTTTGGTGTTAATGTTGATGTTGCTATGTGAGTTTTTAGATGAGGTTATAATACTTGGGATGTGAATTTGTATATATGTAGTTGGAATAGAATATGCATGAAATGCAATAAATATATAGGTTAATAGTTGAGATATTGGTATATTAATCATGACATGACTATAGGTTTAAAGGTATGATTTGAAGTTATTATGGAACGAATGATGTCAGTTGCTCCAGCAACGAATGTGATATCTCATTGTTCGGACCCAATGACTGGGTCGGGTAATTGGGGTGTTACATTTAGTGGTATCAGTGTTATAGGTTTAGCAGATTCTCATACTAAATTGAGCTTAGAATTGAGTTTAAAGGTACATGTCATTTTCGAGCGAGTCTAGGTTAGGATTTGGATGTTGGTTATTAAATTATTTTTTTCTAGTTTAAAATATCAGGGGAACCAAGAAACGTTGATAATGATGATATAAGTAATACTGGTCACTCTGTTAAAAGTCAAAACATGATTGGGGTCAAAGTTCCTAATAAAGATTTAGCCAGTGCTCGACAAAATAAAACTATGAGATCTCAACAAGAAGATCGAAGTAATGTGGGATTACCCTGCAAGATAGTGAAAATCTTTCAGAGAATAGAGAGACCTGCTCTACAAACTACTTCAGCAACTACAACGAGACGAGCTTTAATAAAAGAACTATAAAAGTACGGTGTCAGAGAGTTTATGGGAGTAAAAGGGGTTGATCCTTCGGCAGTCGAGATGTGGCTAGAAGCAACGAGTCGAGCACTTCAATAGTTAGAATGCATGCCCTGCAAATGTGTTATGTGTGGCATTTTTCTTCTGTAAGGAAAAGCATATAATTAGTCGAAGATTGTTATTCGACATGTGCCTGCTAATTAGATCAATTGGGATTTCTTTTAGTCTGAATTCCAGAAAAAGTATATTGGTGAACTATACTTAGAGGACAAAAAGCAAGAGTTCCTATTGCTGAAGCAAGGCAAGATGACAATTATTGATTATGAGTGCAAATCTTTGCAGCTCAGTAAGTACACTCTAGAACTTGTTCCAACTGAAGAAGAAAATTGTAAGTGATTCCTTCGGGGAATGCGAGATGAGCTTCGAGTTCAGTTGGTCTCGCACAAAATAAAAGAGTTTGTTAATCTAGCTGAACAGGAAAAATTGAACAAGCCTTAGGCCTAGACAAGAAAGATGAGTCTCTCCAAGCATTTGGAAAAAAGAGTTGAGATTATCGGTTTGCAACCCCTGCCTAAGTGAGCTAGAGAGTTTCGAAGTTCTTGAAAATCGATTCCATTGAATGTTAAATCTCAGAAAGATCGGTTTAAGCAACCATCAGAATCTATTGGCAATATTAAGAAGTCGAAAAAGAAGATAACTATTTCGAACTGTAAACTTTGTGGCAGAAAACAAAGAAGCATATGTTGGAAGAAAATGGGAGCATGTTTTCAATATGGATCTTTAGAGCATATCGCTCAAAATTGTCCAAGAAAAATCAATGATATTCCTACCGTTACCCAGAGATCTATTCCAACAGCAAATGGTCGAGGAACCATTATAAGTGAATCAATAGCACGAGGATTTGGCACGTATTTTTATGATTTAAGATTAATTTAACTATTTAAAAATTTATGATGTTCGTATGATTGTGGATTAAGATGAGTTTATAATTATCATATAAATTGAATTGTGATGATGGATTATGAATATTGAGAATTGGACTAAATTGAATAAAATAGAAAGTAGTGTGATTTAATTGATATGTAGTACTCGGGGATAAATTGAGTTGATATATGTTATATACAGTACTAGAATGGTGAATACATGATGAAATTGAGATTGATAGAAAGTGGATTGAATTTATAACGGAATTGGAAATTGGTTACCTGTTAAATATACAGATGATACTTTGGTATCTTCGATGATGCACTATGTGTGCCAGTACAGTTACTTTAGTTTATTCGATGATGCACTGTGTGTGCCAGTATAGTTGCTTCTGTTTATCCGATGATGCACTATGTGTGTTAGTATAGTTACCTCGGTTTATTCGATGATGCATTGTGTGTGCCAATATAGTTACTTCGGTTTATCCAACGATGCATTATGTGTGCCAATATAGTTCCTTTGGTTTATCCGATGATGCACTGTGTATGCTAGTATGGTTACTTCGGTTTATTCGATGATGCACTATGTGTGCCAATATAGTTGCTTCGACTTATCTAGTGATGCACTGTGTGTGCCAGTATAGTTACTTCGATTTATCTGATGATGTACTGTGTGTGTCAGTATACTTGTTTCAGTTTATCCGATGATGCACCGCGTGTGCCAGTGTGCTAGTATAATTGCTTCAGTTTATTTGATGATGCACTCGTGCGCTAATATAGTTGCTTCTGTTTATCTAATAATGCATTGGTGTGCCAGTATAGTTGCTTCGGATTATCCGATGATGCACTACGTGTGCCAGTATAGTTGCTTCAGTTTACCCAGTGATGCACTCATGTGCCAATATTGTAACAACTCGTTTTTCAGTGGTGCCTGAAACAGTGGTTTCGGGACCACAAATTCAACAAGCAAGTCCGTAAATATTATTATTTAATATTCTCGAGTCAGTTATCGTGTTAAAATAAATTTTGAATTGGTAATTTATACTATATGGAAGAATAATTGGGTTCAAGTGGTATGACCCTAAAGTCAAGTGATTTTAAAAAATGAGGTATCGAAACCTCGTTTCTATAAACCGAGCCGTAAATATTTTTATAAATATTTACAAAGTGTTATTAAGGTTATATAAAAGTTTCATTAAGAAAGTTGATCGTTTTGGTAGTTAATTAAAGAAAAAGAACTAAATTGTAACAGGTGCAAAACTTGCTAATTAAAGCGAATAGGTGATCAGATGGCTCAATTAGTAATTGAGGGAGGATCTATTTAAGAAATAAGCGATACTAGATGTGAGGGATGGCAATTAGAATTAAAAATGATAGAAAATTCCATGTTAATGGCATAATGGTAAATAAATTAAAATCAAAGAAAAACAAATTGGAAAGTTAGAAATTTCCTATTCACTTTCTTCAACCTTGCCGAAACCATCATTGGGAGGGAACTTCAAGCTTCGCTCAATTCACATCTTTTTCCCGTAATTTTTATGTTTTTAAGATTGTTACAACTAGATCCAGCTAGCATGTACCTTCGTTTTTGAAACTGTTAAAGATTTTGAATGTTGTCATTGATGAATATTTGTGATTTTAGATGTCAAATGATGAATTTGAGGTATTGATTGTTATTTACAAGTATTTTGTTAAGTGATTTTAATGAACTTACTGATTAGGGACTAAATTGTTGAAATAGTAAAAAATACAATGACTTGATGTGAAATTGTTAAAAATTGAGCTGAATTGGAAGCTATTAATATTCAGCTAGTGTGAATTTTCAATAAAATTGGTTTATTTTCATGATTAGGACATAGGGACTAAATTGAATAAAATGAAAAGTTAGGGGTAATTTTGTAAAAAAGTGAAAAAGAACTAAATTGCATTAAATGAATTGGTTTTGGTATCCAAATTAATGAATTGAATAAATTTATTATTTTAGATCAAGAATGAGTGGAAAATCGAGGAGAAGAGAAAATTACCAAATAGCCTCTATACTTAGTTATTTCAGCAATTTAGCCAAGTAAGTTCATAGTGTTTCAATATATAAATAAATTTCTACTTGCATTTTGATAATATAGCTCTTTAATCAAATTTTCATAGTTAATTATTGAATGACTGCACTTACGTGCCCCTGTTTGTACTTCGGTACCCCTAATTGCACTTATGTGCCCTTGTTTGTACTTCAGTAACCCTGATTGCACTTACGTGCCCCTGTTTGTACTTCGGTACCCCTGATTACACTTATGTGCCCCTGTTTGTACTTCGGTACCCCTGATTGCACTTACGTGCCCTTCTTTGCACTTCGGTGCCTTTGATCGCACATCCGTGCTCTTAATTGCACTTTGGTGCCCCTATTATGTATCTATGATGCTTGTATGGTGTAGTTATTTGAGTATCCGAGTTAAGTTACTAGTTCAACAAGCATGCAAAGGGAAAGAATGGTAAGTGTATCGAAATTTAAGTTAAGAACCTATGAAAAGGTGTGAATTGTTGATAATCAAAATAAGAATATTCATGATTATGAAAATTATGATTTAAGTGATGCTATGTTTATGTACCTTATCTTACCATGTGATGATTTTGCTAAGTTATGTGTTTAATCACTAATTTGTGTTGTTAATGATGTTTAGGCTTGTGCCAAGCTAGTAGTTGGATTATATTATGTTAGTTTTAAAGTTATGCGTTGAAATAGTAAATGACCAAATGGAAAGATGCTTATGTTTATGAAAAAGTGGTAAGAATCAAAGTATGTAATTTCTTATGAAATGGTTTATCATATAGTTGATTCTAAAAGGGTTATGTTCAAGTGCATTAGCTTATGGCTATGTTTAATGTTATGTTTATGTCTTATGTGTATGCAAATGAAATGGGAGAAAATAGGTAATGAAATGATAAGTGCATAGTTAAGATGTAATGTGATGAAATAAAAGAATTGTCAAGTTAAAGGACTTACTTATAAGGAAGGAAAAGTACATATGCTATATGTGAATTTACTTATGTCATGAATAAATACACTAATTCGTGACTTAATAACGTAATTAAATTTAAGTTAAGTAAAGGAAATGGTCCATCGTTTTAGGAAAAGATTGATGATTATGTAATTTAACTTATGAGACCATATTATGTTATAAATGGAAAGTATTCGGGATGTTATTGAATCTATTCATTTGTGAAATGATAGTTATATTGTTGATAAACCTTGCGGCATTGGTATAGGGTTATTTACGACTTATAAAGTTCTTATTGAAATGGATTATTGTATTTTAAAGCTTATACTAGCTTACTAAGCATTTATTCTTATACGGTTTTCTTTCTCTTACTTTTTCAAATTATCGGAAACTCGACCGGTTTGGAAGCTAGCCGGAGATCTATCACACTATCCATCGACTAAATCGATAGATTTTGGTGTTTCTAAGTTTTTGTTATAATGGCATGTATAGGTGTTTTGGTTGATGTTTTAGCTATTATGTTTTCACTTGTAAATTTGGTATCTTGAATGATTGAAATGGTTGATATGTTGATATATGTATATGGCCTTATGATGGATGACTTTATAATCTTTATGATGCTTAAATGATGAAAGTTGAACATGGTCATTTTGATATGAAAAACATAGTTGGTATTTATGGCTTATGATGCTAATTGTTAAATGGTAAATTTGGTAAATATAAGTGTGAACTTGATATGTATACAAAATGGTAAGTTTTGGCTAAATTAGGCATTTGGTTATGCATGTTAGTTGTTGTGATTGAGGTACCCTTTGGACATATTGGTTGTATGAATATATGTCATATTGATTTAGCTTGGTTATGCATGTTTTAAGTGCAACTTGAAGGATTATTTATATATGGAAAATTGATTGTAGGTATGTGCATGAATGGGTGAGAAAAATGGCTTAGAAATGGCCTATTTTTCATCCACACAGCCAGAGACACGGGTGTGTGTCTCAGCCATGAGTGACACACGGCCAGGCGACACGATCGTGTGTCCCCTGTAGCTTACTAAGGGTTGCAAGTTAGGCAATTACATGGCCTAGCACACAGCCTGGCACACGGGTGTGTGGCTTGGACGTGTGACCCAAGTCAGAGAGTTACATGGGCACAGATATGGGCTAGGACACGGCCGTGTGTCCCTACTTCAAATGTCCACACAGCCTAAAACGTGTGTTTCAGCCATGTGAGTCACATGGCTGTGTGACCCCTGCAGTTTGAAAATTTTCATTTTGTTCTGAAAAAAAATTCTATATGTTTTCGATTTAGTACCGACTTGTTTCTAATGTGTTTTTAGGGTCTGAGGGCTCGTATAAGGGACAATATGTATATTATTGTTTGACTTTGCTGTGATTGATGCTGTGATATTAAATGTTTAAAATTTTTGATAGTTTTGAAATGTAAACTCTAGTAATGTTCCGTAACCCTATTCCGACGATAGATACAAGTCAGGGGTGTTACAAATATGATTGTTTCGATTCTAGATTGGATACAAATATATTAATCTATGCATTTAGTAGAGTCTGAACCCTATTAAAAAAGTTATAACATGTGAATGGGTTAAAGGGAATATGAATTGGATGGATATTGGGATTAGATGACTCGAACACAAATTTCTTAAGGATAGCATGTGAAAGACCATGTGATACAGTTAAACAAGTCTGAGGGCTAGTAAGGAAGGATAACAAAGGAATTAATTTTATTCAGAAATAAAATTTCAGTACTCAAATCTTTTCTCATTTAAAATTCAGGGATGAAATTTCTTAAAGAGGGGAGAATTGTAACAACCCGAAAGTCAAGGGTGAAAAAAATGCAATTTTGGGACCTTGTTTCTGAAAAACTAAACAGGTAAATATTTTTATTAAATATTTACGGAGATTTTTTTATAAGTGAATTGAATTTTTGATTGGTAACTTCACTGCAAAGATGACTAATTGTCTCTCGCTAAATTTTTGGATCTTTAACCAGGTTGTTAATCATCAGTGCAGTGTGATCGGTTGCTCGGAGAAGAGAACTCATTATGATATTTGCATAATTAATAAAAAAATATTCATCACTTAAAAAAAATCAAAATGTATTACAATTATTACAATTAAAAATTCACATACCTTAAATCTATTAAAATTTCCCTATAAAATACCAACACGACAATCTCAAAACTTTAAATAACACAAAAAAAAATTCTTATTTCTCTTTTTTTTTTCTAAAATCGATGGTGTGCTGGAGGAGGGACCATTAGTGTTTATATAGGGAGAGGGGGAGAAGAAGAAAAAAAACAAAAGGCTTGACGTGCGTGACTGAATAATCAAATCGCTATTAAGTGGCAGACCGGTGCTGCCAAGTTGGTGGTCGGCACTGACCTGCCACCTGACGACGATTTGATCGATCGATCACATGCATCAAACCTTTTTTTCTTCTTTTCTTTTATCGTATTTTCTCAGTTCTATTTCTTCTAGATCCTACATATTTCATCCCACTTTTCCTTTTTCAAACTTTTTAATGGATTTTTTTTCTCAATCACGACATACTAATAAAAAAGAGAAAAGAAAGGAAGAAAAAGGAAAAATATATAAAAAGGGGCCTGACGTGCTTAAGGCGACACCGACCTGCCACCTGACGTCGATTTGATTGATCGGTCATGCACGTCAAGCCTATTTTTTCCCTTTTTTCTTCCTCTGTTTTATTCATATTTTTCCTGAGTTTTTTTTTCAGATCCTACATTTTTTTCCCGCTTTTCTTTTTTCAAACTCTTTAAAGAAATTTTCTTTCTTTTTCATGGCATACTACGCCTTATTTTTTTTTTGTTTGTTTCACAACCCCCCCATTTTTTTCTACACCATTTATTTATCTTTATTTCAATTTCTTCCTTTTGGATTTTTTTTATCTTAGTTACAATTTTTTCCACATCGTCACGCGTTTATGTTTTTTTCCCTCTCTTTCTCTTTATTGTTTTACCGATTTTTTTTATCATTTTCTTTCTTCATTCTTTCCTTTTTTTTATTCTTTCCTGGTTTTTTCATTTTTCCCGATTTTATATCGGTTCTGTAATACCCCTAACCCGTATCCGTCACCGAATTAGGGTTACGAGGCATTACCGAATATAGCACGATTAACACAAATATAGAACATTCTTAACCATTCAAGAACAATGCTACTTTAGTTATCACAATGCAATGCAAAAAATGTTTTGATCATAGTTAATATTTAAATGCACAAATATAAAATTATATTATATCAAATTTGCATTGTTTTGCTTTAAATGCTAAATGCACATACTGAACCATTTCTATTAAAACAAGGTTGCATTACTTATTAACTCAACCAAATTTAATTGATCTAGATGTATTCGAATATATATATTTGCAATTTACAAATACCTATTCAGTACATAACAGAATATGTATACTCATCGTATACACATATATACATCAATATCCTTTATTTTATTTACATTCAATCAATGTACTTACCTAATATCAAATAAGATATAAATAACACATACCTGATTATTATAATTTCATAATCCATTTGTTGTTATATTGACAAAGAACTTACTAAACACACATTTTAAAATGATTCACCGGTATGTGGCCTGCTAGGCTTGAAGCCAGATTCAGAACACCAGCATTAAGCCTGCTAGACGTAAAGTCTGAAATATTTCACCGGCATTAAGCTTGCTAGACATAGAGCCTGAATAACTCAGATACAAAATTAATCTTTCATATAATACTCTATTATTCACATAAACCTTTCTCAATAACTATATCTCAATAAGAATTCTTCATAGTAAACACATATTCGAACCACATATGTATAATTCACAACATTAAATACAGCTCAAGGAATTTGTAACCTATATTCAAACCACATATATGTATAAGATTCATACATAAATTTCAGCTCAAAGAATTTGAACATACATTCGAACCACATGTGAATAAATATATGTAATTTATCATATTAAGTTCAACACAAAGAACTTGTATCATACATACTAACTATATGTATAATTCATTACTTTTAATTCTGTTCAAAGAAATTGAATCTTACTTTAGAACTTCATATTCATGTATATATTCTACTATTAGTTTCATAACATTGAATTTAAAACATACTTTAGCTAGTACACATATATTTTATACCATTAATCTCAACTTGCCAAATCCAATACCTATGTTCGGCTAACATATATAAAAATCGTAAAGTTTAATTAAGCTTATTAAATGTATGATAAATATACATATATATTCTAATTTAATAACATTATTTTGCTAATAGACTTACCTCGGACAGTGAAAATCAAAACCGGGTGATTAATCAACGACTTTAGTTTTTCCTCGATCCAAGTCTAATTTCTTTTGTTCTTAATCTAAATATATTAAAAAATGAGCTAGTTTAAATTTTACTCCATTCAATTTAGTCCAAAAACATATAAATGGGAAAGTTACCATTTTGCCCCTAATATTTTACTCTTTTACAATTTAGTCCCTATTATATAAAACGTAAAATACACAAAATTTGAACACACTATTCTAGGGCGAAATATTCCTAGTGTTCATACAAGTCCACACATTTCATTTATTTCACATTTTAGTCCCTAAAAAATTTATTTTCACAATTTAGCCCTAATTACTCAATTTCACCAAAAATTCAAAGACAAAATATGTTAATCTTTCACATATCTTTCATATTTCATCATCAACTATCACAAAGCTCAAGCATTCATTAATGGCATATCTCAAAATCACCATCAAATTCTAAAATTAAAGCATGGGTCTTGTACTACACAAAGCAACGATCTCAAAAACGTAAAAATTTTCAAAAACCGAACACAAACAAACCTTTAATTAAGCATGAACATGGTCGAACCTTCCTTAAGCTTTTATGGTTTTCTTTCTTCTAACTTTCGGCTAAGGAAGATGATATAGCCTTTATTTTATGTTTTTAACTATCATATAATATAATATATAATAATTTACTAATTTAACCTTACTTAAATAATTATAACATATAGTTATATTAAGGTTAGTTTTGTCCTTAGCCACCCACTATCTAAATAGTGGTCTAATTGCTTCTTTAAGCCTTCCAATTAAAAAGACAACAACAAATAGATGCTTTTAGATTTAACCCATAAATTTTCATTTTACGCGTTTAAGCCCTTTTATTAAATCGGACACTTAAACGACGAAATTACAACACGAAAATTTCACACAATAAAATTAACACATAGTAAACACACAAAATAATATTAAAATATTTTTCTGACTCGAATTTGTGGTCCCAAAACCACTATGTCTGATTAGGGTCAAAATCAGGCTGTTACAACTCTCCCCCCTTTAGGGATTTTCGTCCCCGAAAATCTTACCGGTGAATCGGTTTGGGTAACGTTCTTTCATTGCATCATCTAGTTCCGAAGTTGCTTCTTCAACTCCGTCTTTATGCCATAGTACTTTAACTAACAAAATACAAGTTGATTCTTCTTCATATGACATATTAGATCTAATCTTAATCTCTGATGGACTAATCACATGTGTAGGATTTGATCGGTATCTATGAAGCATTGAAACATGAAATACATTGTGAATCTTTTCTAGCTCAGGTGGCAACAGCAATCTATAAGCAATCGGTCCAACATGCTCTATAATATCATACGGTCCAATGAATCTCGGACGCAATTTGGCTTTACGACCGAATCTGAGTATTTTCTTCCATGGTGAGACTTTCAGAAAGACTTTATCTCCAATCTGAAACTCTATATCTTTTCTCTTCAAGTCTGCATATGATTTCTGACGATCCGATGCTCTTTTCAGACTATCCCGAATTACTTTCACTTTCTGCTCAGTTTTTTTAATCAAATCGACCTCGTGTATTTATTTTCACTGAGCTCCGTCCAATACAATAGTGTACGATATTTACGACCATACAAAGCCTCATAAGGTGTCATTTTAATGCTAGATTGAAAGCTATTATTATACACAAATTCAATCAAAGGCAAGTATTGTTCCCATGTACCTTCGAACTCGAGAATGCAACATCTCAACATATCTTCAAGTATCTAAATGATTCGTTCGAATTGACCATCTATTTGTGGATGGAAAGCTGTGCTAAAGTGTAGTTTCGTACTTAAAGCATCTTGCAGTTTCTTCCAAAACCGCGATGTGAATCTCGGGTCTCTCTGTCCGAAACAATAGAAATAGACACACCATGCAACCTCACAATCTGAGAAACATATAATTCAGCTAGCTTATCAAGCGAATAATCTGTGCGAACCGGAAGAAAATGTGCCAATTTAGTCAATCTATCCACAACAACCCAAATTGCATCTTTCTTGCTCGGTGTCAACGGTAAACTGGATACAAAATCCATCGTGACTCTATCTCATTTCCATTCCGGTATCATGATCAGCTGAAGTAATCCAGAAGGTACCTGATGCTCGGCTTTTACTTGCTGCCAGACTAAACATTTCGAAACAAAGTTAGAAATGTCTTGTTTCATACCATGCCACCAGTAAAGCTGTTTCAGATCATTATACATTTTTGTACTACCCGGGTGAACAGATAACCGACTGCTATGAGCTTCGTTCAAAATCATTTGAATCAACTTTGAATTCCTTGGAACACATATTCGGTTTTTGAACCTCAAACAATCATTGGCATCAACTAGAAACTCTAAATCAACATTCAAGTCACACTGAGCCTGTTTTGCAATTAAATCATCATCGGCTTTCTGAGCTTCACAAATCTGTTGAACAAATAATGGTTTTGCTTTTAACTCAACTGTTATTGCACCATCATCAGACATAGCTATATGCACGTTCATTACACGCAAAGCAAATAGTGATTTTTGACTTAAAGCATCAGCACCAACATTAGCCTTTCCCAAATGATAATCAATCACAAGCTCGTAATCTTTTAGCAACTCTAACCACCATCGCTGTCTCAAATTTAGATCCTTCTGAGTCATCAAATATTTCAGGCTTTTGTGATCAGAATAAACATGACATTTTTCACCGAGTAAATAGTGGCACCATATTTTCAAACCAAACACAATGGCGGCCAATTCGAGATCATGCGTCGGATAGTTCTTTTCATGTGGCTTTAACTGTCTCGAGGCATAAGCTACAACTTTGCCTTCCTGCATCAAAACACAGCCCAAATCGTTAAAAGATGCATCACTAAAAGTAACAAAATTTTTACCCGTTTCTGGCTGAACTAGTATTGGAGCTTTGGTCAAAAGAGCTTTCAACTAGTCAAAGCTTTTCTGACACTTTTCTGACCACTCAAACTTAACATCTTTCTGTAATAACTTCGTCATTAGGGTCGCAATCATAGAAAATCCTTTCGCAAATCGTCTGTAGTAACCAGCGAGCCCCGAAAAGCTTTGAACTTCTAAGATATTCCTTGGAGGTTTCAAATCCAATATAGCTAAAATTTTGCTCGGATCAACCCGAATACCCGATTGATATGACGTTGCTTATCGAAACAATGAACCTTGAAGGATTGCGGATCTAGGATTATAGCAAACATCCTTTCTGCAGCATAAACAACACACAAACAAAACAAAAGAAAGGGAACGAAATTCAAAATTGGAGACGAAAAACTCGAAAGAACCTGCACAATAGACTATGCAAACTCGAATCGAATATGTTTCACATCGAAGGACTTGGACCCTCTAGATAGCAATCTAGGAACCCTAAGTATCAAGGAAGTTTTGACACGACAAACTAAGTCTAAAATGTCAAAAGAAAGTTCAATGAAGAACCGAAATTGAGAGAAAATTCTCACAAGTATTTGTTTAATAAAAATCATCTAACCAGGTTACATTGTTTGAACAACTATTTATAAGTACAAGGAAGGGGTTGTCGAATTTGAACTTGTGGCTGTAAATAAAGAATTCAAATTTGAATATGAATGAGTTATATCCTCTCTTGGCGCCATCAAATACCAGCCACACATTTAATATGTGTGAAACGTTTGAAATTCAAACATTTGAACTCTTGTTCTTATCCAAAACGTTTGAAATTCAAACATTTGAACTTTTGTTCTTATCCTATTGAATTTGGCGTCATATGTAGAGAAGAGGGTTGATTTCGGTCACACATGCACACACATGTGTCAACGCTGTTACGTGTGTGATTTGCATGCTGGGATGCCACCTAGGCTGCCATATGTGTATGGGACACTCCCCGATACGAAGGACACCTTCCAGCTACTTCTAGACTTGTCAGCTAGAGTAGAGCTGGTGGAGCTGAAATTGAGCTAGCTGGAAATGTACTGAGCTGAAATGAGCTGGAAACAAACTTTTAGAACTATTTCGAGCTGAGAAGAGCTACACGCACATATTTGAGCTTCAACTGAGCTAGAAATGAGGCCTTAAGCTGCTGTCCATTATTGTACCTATATCAAAACATATCAAACTTCCATCAAAGTCTGGTAAATTTAATGGAAAACACAATTACAAGCTGGAACACTTGCAATTATTATTCTTTAACACACTTACAATTTAGAAACAACTTAGAAACAATACAAATACTATCAACCCAATTGCAGAAATGTACTTAGCATAACATAGACATACTTAAATGCATGAACTAGTAATATAACCGAGGTATGTCACATATCAGCATGCAAAATGTTATAAAGCCTATGTTTTAAGGCATGAACATGATCAAATGAATCTGGAATCGTAGCACAAGTAAGGAACAAGACTTCCATGAATTTCTTTGCCTTAGAACGGGTAATAGGTCCTAATGGTAAGACCTCCAGATCGGTTTGCCTTGGTGGCGTAAATGTGCTCACATCACCGATGCTATACAACATGGCCCAGAAAGCTGACTTCCCGTAACTAGAACTCACATTTATTAAACTTTGCATACAACTATTTATCTTACAAAGTCTGTAACACAAGTCTCAGATGTTTGGCATGCTCAGTTTCATCACGAGAGTAAATCAAAATATCATCTATGAATACTACCACAAATCGATCCAAATACTGTTTGAAGATCCGATTCATCAAATCCATGAAAAAAATAGGTGCAATAGTAAGTCTAAAAGGCATAACCAAAAACTCATAGTATCCGTACCTTTTGGAAAGCAGTGTGACAGCCCAAAATTGACCCTAGTCGGGAAGTGATTTCGGGACCGCTAAACCGAGTCACCGAAATGTTTGAATGTGATATTTTTTGTCTAGAATATGTATATATGCATGTGTGAAAATTTCATGGTTGAATTTTGTAAATTGTAAGTGAAATTTTATTAAATAGGACTTATGTGAGAAAATTTAGAAATGTGCTAGGCTAATGTAAGGTGGCCCATTTATGCATGTTGCAAATAGTTGTACTTGCATGTCAAATACCCCTTTTATTTTAAGTGGTGGCCGGCCATGATGGTCATATATATATAATATGTATTAAATCTTAATTAAATGGCCATTATTTTATGCAAAAGAAAGGAAATAGATTAAAGAAAGAATAAAAAAGAAAAGTAATGAAGACAAAGCTTCATCTTTGTCTTCTTGGCCGAATTGAAAGAAAGAATTGGGGCAAAAACATTCGGTCACTTGAAGCTTGAGAAGGGGGGAAATGGGTGAAGAAAACTAAGTGTTCATCTTTGTTTCTTCTAAGCCGAATGTGAAGGAAGAATAGGGGAGAAACACCACTCGGTCATCCTAGGCTTAAACTAAGGTGAAAAGTTTATGTTAATTCTTGAAATTTTAGTTAATTTTTGAGTTAGTTACCAACTTCTTTATTTGACCCATGTTAAAATTTGATTTTGGGAATGAATAAAGCTTTCGGCCATAGTAGTCAATAAAGAATATGGCTGTTATTTCATATTAATTTGGACGAATCATGGTGGATGGGCGTTTGAGCCAAACAAATGATCATATGTATGCATTAGATGCTAAGTGGGAAGAATCGGCTATCATGTTGGATGCTATTGCCAAATATGAACTTGGTTATATTTGAGTAATGTATGTGTTTTGAGTTGACGGCATGAAAAGAAGGCTTAAAATGTGTAAATATGACTTAGGGCTTATATAAGCATTCGGCATTAGCTAAGGAGTGAGAATTTGATAGTTGATGTATATGTAAATGGGTAGTGTTAATTGAATGTGATTTATTTGGTAATAATCGTAGTGGTTAAACTAGTGTGTAAGAAAACAAGCTAAACTATGCGAGTTTTGCTTGTGTATGCGAAACTAGTATAAGTTGAATGATCGGTTATTAGGGTTTTATGATCATTTTGAGTTGAGTTATAAGTGACTATCATGGCTTGATAAGTTCTTGCCATTTTCGGTTATAAATATGTACGAAATTTGAATCATGGCATATTTATAAATTATAATACATATTGAATTTGTTATGTGATTGCCGAATGTGGGTAATAAGTAAACAATATTGGTTAAGATATTAAACAAATCTATTTGCATTTATTAAGCTCAAGGAGCTAAAGGAGGAGAATCGAGCAAAGGCAAAGAAAAGATCATCGAGTAGCCGAGTTGGAACCGTCTTACCCAACACAAGTAAGTCATTAAGCATATAGTTGGTATTAATTCAAATGGTCATAACGTTTATGTAATGATGCTGAATGGAATGAATAAATATATATGCATGTACGTATGTGATGATGAAAGTGTTGAATGAAAAGAAAAGAGGTGAGATGTATTGAGTTGTTGATCTCGGCACTAAATGTGCGGGTATAAACATTTATGACCATGAGATTGGCGCTAAGTGTGCGGGTTTAAATTGTGCAGCACTAAGTGTGCGAGTTTGACTATGTAGCACTAAGTGTGCGAGTTGACTATGTAGCACTAAGTGTGCGAGTTTGATTATGTAGCACTAAGTGTGCGAGTTGATTATATAGCACTGAGTGTGCAGACTTAATATATATTCTTGAATCATTATGGACACTAAGTGTGCGACACTATTGAGTCGATCACGGACAGCGGATCAGGTATGTATCTTGAGTTCATGGCTAATAGGTGCTATGTTTATATTTGGAGTTGAGCTTGGTAAGTTGAACCTATGTGACAAATATACTTGAAGTCACGTACATAAGATTTATCGTGGAATGGGTGAAAGGCCGTTTAGTTGTATGATTGTAACGAAAATAAAATGATTTATGAAAATGCCTCGAATATTCTATTGATGAGTATATGGAATGTGAATGCATGATTTGGTATGAGATTGAACCGATAGGACGGAGGAACTATGGTATGGTTCGGTATGGATGGAGTAACTAGCCTTGTTCCATTTTGTTTCCTCTTGTGATAATGTTATTAATGGATGGTAGTGTATTGCTTATGACTTACTGAGTTATAAACTCACTCGGTGTTTCCTTGTCACCTATTCTAGGTCTCTTGGACTCGTCTCTTTTTGCGTGGTCGGGCCGTCATCGAAGTCATCACACCGGATAGCAAGTTTTGGTACTTTCTTCTTAGTTGGCTTAGGAGAACATTTCGGCATGTATAGGCTATTATGTTGTGTTTGAACTTTGGTATGTAAACTTTTAGCCATGCGAAAATGGCATAAATGTCGGTTGGGTTTGGTTTTATAACGCTAGGTCGTAAGCCTTGGTAATTCGACTTTTCTTTTATGCCATATGTCATGGTTGATTATTTTGGTGTTAAAATTCATGATATGGCAATAGTGTAGTAGGGGGAAGTTTGACAATGATTAGCCTTTGGCATGGCTAGTCATGATCATAATTGGTGATATGTATGATGAATTACTAGTTAGATCAAGGAGAAATCACGAAATAGGCATAGTTGCTTTCGTAACAGATGCTGGCAGCAGCAGTGACGTGAGATCGAAAAATCACTAAAAATAGTAGGAGTGGAATTAATTGATGAATAAATTATGTATTCGAAGCTCGATGAGTCTATTTTCATATAGAAGTAACGAAAAGATCATATGGACAGTATGTTAAGAGATATTCAGGTTCTCGTGAGACAGGGCCAGAACGGTTTCTGGATTCCCTGTTCCGACTTTGGAGATTTATTATAAATTAACCAGAGATAATTAGGAGTCATGCCATATATTTACAGATTCCTCTCTGAGTCTAGTTTCTATAGAAACAAACGACATCAGTATTGAAGCTCTGTGCAGGGAGATATCCAATTCGTAATGCGCAAGGGTCAGTGTAGTCGATCCCTGTAACATGGGAGACTTTGACTAATAAACTGTACTAATTGACCCGACCAAAAATTCTAGAAAAAATTATGGAGATGGGCATATGAGTCTAGTTTCAGGGAAAAATCACGAAACTGATTTTCGAGTTGTGAAACTCAAGATATGATTTTTAAAGCGACTAGTACGCAGATCGGCAGCTTGTCTGGGAAATGTCGAATAAGTGGTTTTAAAGTCTGTTAACACCTCGTGTTCGACTCCGGCGACGGTATCGGGTTCGGGGTGTTACAAGCAGTTTTAGGCACATCGGAGTCTCTAACTCGTAACTAATAGTAACCCGATCTCAAATCTATCTTCCAAAACACTGAAGCCCCTTTTAGCTGATTGAACAAGTCGTTAATACGTGGCAACGGATATTTATTCTTTATAGTTACCTTATTGAGCTGCCGGTAATCAATGCACATTCTTATCGTTCTATCTTTCTTTTTCATAAACAAAACTAGTGTTCCCCAAAGAGAGAAACTCGGTCTTGCAAAACCCCTATCTATCAACTCTTGCAACTGAGCTTTCAATTCCTTTAGTTCTGTAGGTGTCATTCTTTACAGAGCTATATATATCGAAGTCGTACCTGGTACTAACTCAATCCCAAACTCTATCTCTCGAATCGGTGGCAACCCTGGCAATTCTTCAGGAAACACATCGGGATATTCACACACAATTGGTACTGAGTCAATCTTCTTGTCAGTCACTTTACTATCAATCACATATGCAAAGTAAGCTTGGAAGCCCATTCTCACATACTTCTGAGCTAACATCGAAGATATCACTTCCGGTAAATTCAAATCATTAGATTCAATCCGAATAAACTTATCATTCTGACATCTCAAATCAATAGTCTTTCTTTTGCAATTTACCACAGCATCGTGTAAAGTCAACCAGTCCATACCTAGAATAATATCAAACTCGTCTAATGGCAACAACATCAAATCAGTCGGAAAAAATGAATCTCGAATCATCAACGGACAATTCTTACACACTTTGTCAACTGAAACACACCGGCCCAGGGGGTTTGATACTCTAATCACAAACTCAGTAGACTCAACAAGCAGAGTCTTATTGAATACTAAAGTCTCACACACATAAGAATGAGTCAAACCAGGATCAATCAATGCAACAACACTAGTATCATAGAGAGTGAAAGTACCAATAATAACATTTGGGGATGAGGACTCCTCACGTGCGCGAATGGCATAGGCTTTGGCAGGTGCGCGAGCCTCGGATCTAACAGCTGTATCTTTAGTACCTCTTTGACTAGCACTCATATTACCCATGTTTCTGTGGGGTCTACCTCTAGCTGCAGTGTTACCCGATCTCGTATTCTGTACCGAATTTTGATTCGCTAACTCTAGGCACTCATGAATATAATGATCTCGTGATCCACATTTGAAATAGGCTCGATCAAGTAATCTACAACTGCCGGATGTCGTTTACCACAATGTTCACACTCAGATTGATTTGTTCTGACATTACCCACACTCGCTACTGAAGTAGCTCTTGAGCTCACAGGTGGTTTATCCCGATCCCGTCGTGAATATCCCGCAGTAGTCTTTGAACTGCTAGTATCATCTCAGAACTTCTTTGAGGTCGACTGAAATGACTTACTAAATGATCTTTTATGGGAATCTCTAGCTTCAAAGTTATATTTTATTTTCTCTTTTCTGAGCTCTTCTGCTTTGCAAGTTCGCTCAACAAGTACCACAAACTCTTTTATCTCTAGTATGCCAACTAATAGTTTAATGTCTTCGTTCAACCCATCTTCAAATCTTTTACACATAATAGCTTCGGTCGAAACACACTCTCAGGCATACCAACTGAGTCTTATGAACTCCCGCTCATATTCTGTTACGATCATACGACCTTGTTTCAACTCAAGAAATTCTTTGCGTTTCTGTTCGATAAATCTCTGACTGATATATTTCTTGCGAAACTCTATCTGAAAGAATTCCCAGGTCACCCGTTCTTTCGAAACTACCGATACTAGTGTATTCCACCAGTGATATGCGACGTCTCGTAGCAATGATACAACACATTTATAGACTCATCAGGTGTACAGGATAATTCATCAAACACACGGATAGTATTGTCGAGCCAAAATTTAGCCTACTCAGCATCATCATCGACTGTGGCTTTAAACTCTGTAGCCCCGTATTTTCTAATTTTATCAACAGGAGGCTTAAGCAATCTCAACGACCACTCACTTTAGGTATAACAGGTATCGAAGATGGATTAGTCGAGAGTGGAGGTTGTTGTGCAATTGGATTAGTCTGGATATACTGAGTAAACCAATGGTTCATTATTTGGTGAAAAGCTTATTTAGCCTCACCCTCTTAGGTACTCGAAGTTGGTCGAGAATCAACTGGCGCTATCCCTTGCACGGGAGCAGGCGCTATACTCTCGACATCAACAGCTACGGCTCTATCGGGATCTATTACTATATAAAAACACATTTTCAGATGTCAGAAGTCGTCACACTATCGCAATATAAATTATGGCATGAATAGTTAGACCCACACGCGCTACGTTAGTCCTAGAATCGACTAAACCGTAGCTCTGATACTAATCAAATATAACACCCCTAACCCGTATCCATTGTCGGATTAAGGTTACGAGGCATTATCGAACATAGCACGATTAACACAAATATAGAACATTCTTAATCACTCAAGAACAATGCTACTTTAGTTATCACAATGCAATACACAAAATGTTCTGATCACATTTAATATTTAAATGCACAAATATAAAATTATATTATAACAAATTTGCATTGTTTTACTTTAAATGCTAAATGCACATACTAAACCATTTCTATTAAAACAAGGTTGCATTACTTATTAACTCAACCAAATTTAATTGATCTAGATGTATTCGAATATATATATATTCATCTATTATTAAACTAATGTTTTCATATTTGCAATTTACAAATACCTATTCAGCACATAACCGAATATGTATATTCATCGTATACATATATATACATCAATATCCTTTATTTTATTTACATTCAATCAATTTACTTACCTAATATCAAATAAGATATAAATAACACATACCTGATTATTATAATTTCATAATCCATTTGTTGTTATATTGACAAAGAACTTACTAAACACACATTTTAAAATGATTCACCAGCATGTAGCCTGCTAGGCTTTAAGCTTGATTCAGAACACCGACATTAAGCCTGCTAGACGTAAAGTCTGAAATATTTCACCAGCATTAAGCCTGCTAGACACAGAGCCTGAATAACTCAGATACAAAATTAATCTTTCATATAATACTCTATAATTCACATAAACCTTTCTCAATAACCATATCTCAATAAGAATTGAATATAATTCAATTCCTCATAGTAAACACATATTCGAACCACATATGTATAATTCACAACATTAAATACAGCTCAAGGAATTTGTAACCTATATTCGAACCACATATATGTATAAGATTCATACATAAATTTCAGCTCAAAGAATTTGAACATACATTCGAACCACATGTGAATAAATATATGTAATTTATCATATTAAGTTCAGCACAAAGAACTTGTATCATACATACTAACTATATATATAATTCATTACTTTAAATTCGGTTCAAAGAAATTGAATCTTACTTTAGAACTTCATATTCATGTATATATTCTACTATTAGTTTCATAACATTGAACTTAAAACATACTTTAGCTAGTATACATATATTTTATACCATTAATCTCAACTTGCCAAATCCAATACTTATGTTCGGCTAACATATATAAAAATCATAAAGTTTAATTAAGCTTATTAAATGTATGATAAATATACATTTATATTCTAATTTAATAATATTATTTTGAGAATAGACTTACCTCGGACAGTAAAAATCGAAACCAGGCGATTAATCGATGACTTTAGTTTTTCCTTGACCCAACTCCGATTTCTTTGGTTCTTGGTCCAAATATATTGAAAATGAACTATTTTAAATATTATCCATTCAATTTAGTCCAAAAACTTATAAATGGGAAAATTATCATTTTGCCCCTGACATTTTACACTTTTGTAATTTAGTCCCTATTACATAAAACGCAAAATACACAAAATTTGAACACACTATGCTAGGGCCGAATATTCCTAGTGTTCATACAAGTCCACGCATTTCATTTATTTCACATTTTAGTCCCTAAAAAATTTACTTTCACAATTTAGCCCTAATTACTCAATTTCACCAAAAATTCAAAGACAAAATATGTTAATCTTTCACATATCTTTCATATTTCATCATCAACTATCACAAAGCTCAAGCATTCATCAATGGAATATATCAAAATCACTATCAAATTCTAAAATTAAAGCATGGGCCTTGTACTACACAAAACAACGATCTCAAAAACGTAAAAATTTTCAAAAATCGAACGAAAACGAACCTTTAATTAAGCATGAACATGGTCGAACCTTCCTTAAGCTTTTATGGCTTTCTTTCTTCTAACTTTCGGCTAAGAAAGATGATATAACCTTTATTTTATGTTTTTAACTATCATATAATATAATATATAATAATTTACTAATTTAACCTTACTTAAATAATTATAACATATATTTATATTAAGGTTAGTTTTGTCCTTAGCCACCCACTATCTAAATAGTGGTCTAATTGCATCTTTAAGCCTCCCAATTAAAAAGACAACAACAAATAGATGCTTTTACATTTAACCCCTAAATTTTCATTTTACGCGTTTAAGCCCTTTTATTAAATCGGACACTTAAACGACGAAATTACAACACGAAAATTTCACACAATCAAATTCACACACAATAAACACACAAAATAATATTAAAATATTTTTTTGACTCGAATTTGTGGCCCCAAAACCACTATATCCGATTAGGGTCGAAATCGGGTTGTTATAGGTTCGGATACGAATTAATCTTTAAAGGTTAAGAACTATAATTCATTTTCTAATGAACTAAAAAACTTTTATTTTTATTTATCAAACTTCTACTTACATTAATAATGGATTGAAAACTTGATCATCTCCACTATCATCTTAACTTTTATTTCAATAATACTTATTACAATTAGAATAATCACATTACATAGTTGCTAATGTTATTTAATAAGTATTTTTTTCTATTTCATTATCTTCTGCTTGAATTAAGTCCATTGAAAATCCTCTGATATTCAACTTTTATTGATTTGAGTTCGTCAGGAATCCCGTAACCCAAGGGTGCTTCTGGTGAGATAAGGTTCGGTCTGTTGCCGCACGAATACTACCATCAACTTGTTCCCACCATAATCGACACCTTCTCCCCTAAAGGGTTTCCTTGATAGCATAACCAATTTGAACCCGTGATCGCATAACCATAGAAAAAAATTCTTTTTACTCTCAATTGGGAAATAAATTTTGTAGGTGATGATACACTCCCCAAATGACAAATGAAATATGTTAGTGTCTGAGCTCCACCAGATCACTGTTAAACAAAACATACCTTCAAATTATCAAAATTTCTAACTAAAACACAAACACACACACACACAAAATCTTCTCTCCCCGTTTTTTCAACACTTAAAATTTTTATCATGTTCTCTCCCTACAACTAATCCCAATAATTTCTCCCTTCATCTCTTCAACATAAAAAAAAAATTACTTCAGCATATGTTGATCTCCATTGGGTATAGGTATATATAAACATTGATGCTGCTGCACAACCTAGCGACACCCAAAAATTCATATTTACTGACATCAATGTCTCTAACAAGAATGGCGGCACTAATTTTTTCTTTTTTTATAAATTCATTCGGTATCGTCAAAGAGAACGATGACACTCATTAAAATATTAATTTTTTTCTTTTTCTCTCAGAATACTCATATTTTTAACACAAAAAATTATTATTATTTTAAAATAACCAATCATTGGGTCATTATTAGGGGTGGTGCCGTCAATGGGTATAGCGGTACCAGAGTGCATTGTAAAAAAATGTCATTCTTGTACAAGATTTTGAATTTGGGTAATTTGTAATTAATAAATTCTTTTAAGTTAGTTTCTAAAAAAAGCCTAAATAAACTCAAATTAATATATTTGTGTTGAAGTGAAATCTTGAAATTTATGCTTAAATTAAGTTAGCTTTAATTCTAAATGTGATATCTCTTGGTCGGAACGTATTAAATCGTTCCGAGTAAGGATGTTACAACTGGATTCTAACTCAATTAAGAAATTACAAAAATAACATTCCGTATTTAAAATAAGTTATATTATTCAAATGTATTTTTAATATTTTTAATTTAAAAAATAATAAAAATATACATATGCTGAATTTGAACTCTTGGCAATTAAATTCTATCTTTACCACTCAAATTCTAATTTCATTTTATCTATAATTTAATTTAATTTTTAATGTGTTACATATGGGTGTTTTAAATACGAATATTAATAATAATACCGGTGGTTAACCTTGTTACTATTTTTAAGCTACACTGAACGATTATCAAAATTAGGGTTTATATTTTAAAATAAATTTGTTGGATTAGGCATAGAAACCTATCAAAGCTTCACCGGCACAAAGTTATCGGATATTTCTTGCTCCACTGTCTTCGACTTCGCTGAAGCGCACTGATTCGACGTTACTCTAATTGAACAAATTGCGTCTAATCGACCTCTCTCTGCTTCTCGGATTTGAGTTTGAGCTCTTGCAAGTTGCCGCACTGAGTCAGGTGAGCCTTACCTCGCTCTTATTTTTCATCTTTGTTCATGTTTCTCCTTTCAAGGCGTTTCGATTTTCTATAGATCCAATTTGTTTCGATATTCAAGAACGGTTCGCCGAGGGAGGGGGTATTGAAGGCGCCTTTTCTTTTTAATAATTGATTCTGTAACTTCTTAAAGTATGGCTAGAAGATACAATGAATCGAGTGGCGATGATTCGAGAGATGAGAGTGGGGAATATGGTAATCGTCGCAAAAGGTATTCTAGGTCAGATAGGGAAAGGGGAAGACGAGAAAGAGGAAGAGAAAGAGAACATGGCGATAAGAATGAGGAGAAGCGGCAGAGGGAAAATTCTGGATCTTTTGGAGAAGAAGACAAGCGTGCTAATAGAGATAGGAGCGAAGAAAGTGAGAGAATTCATGCTGATAATGGTGGTAAGGATAGGCAGGGAGAAAAACGTCCTAGATCCTCTGATGAAGAAGATGGCAAGCATTCCTATAGAGATAGAAGGCGTAAAAGAGAGAGAATTCATGACGGTGATGATGATGGTAAGGATAGGCGGAGAGAAGAAGGTTCAAGATCTTCTGATGAAGAAGATGACAAGCCTTCCTTTAGGGATAGAAGGCATGAAAGAGATAGAATTCGTGATGGTGAAAATGATTCCAAGGCTAGGCGGAAAGATGCACAGGAGGAAAGTTCTGAATCTTCTGATAAGTCAGAAGAAGAGAGGCGAGCCAAGAGGGACAGGAGTGGAAAAAGGGATAGACGTCATAGGCATGACACTGGACATAGGGATCGGCATAATGATAAGCAACGGGAGGAAGATAGGTATAGAAATAGGGACCGGTGGCGTCATTCACGGCATGATTCTGATGATGATGATGATCGCGGAAGAAGGTCCCATAGAAATACAGAACGTGAGAATAGAAGTCAAAGGAGAGACAATGATAATCAGCCAAGCCGGAGAGACAGAGATGATAATAGCTTTAAGGAGAAAGAGGAAGGAGAAATCAAGCAGAAACAACCAGCTTTTCAGCAAACCAACTTGAACGGTGATACCTCGAATTTAGGTAGAAGTGGAGGAGTTTACATTCCTCCATTTAAATTAGCTAGAATGATGAAAGAGACACAGGATAAGAGCAGTGTTGAGTATCAGCGATTAACATGGGATGCCCTCAGAAAAAGTATCAATGGTCTTGTTAACAAAGTAAATGCTACTAATATCAAGAATATTATTCCAGAACTCTTTGCTGAAAATCTTATTCGAGGAAGAGGTCTCTTTTGTCGTTCGTGCATGAAATCTCAGATGGCATCTCCAGGTTTCACTGATGTTTTTGCTGCACTGGTGGCTGTTGTTAACACCAAGTTTCCTGAGGTGGGGGAGCTATTGTTGAGAAGGATTGTTTTGCAGCTTAAGAGAGCATATAAGCGGAATGACAAGGTGATTAATTGCCTCTTCACTAATTCTGATGATTTAGGGTTTTTTTTTCTTTTGTGTGTAACTGACTGTTTCTTGTATTGGACAGCCTCAATTATTTGCAGCTGTTAAATTTGTAGCTCATCTTGTGAACCAACAAGTGGCTCACGAGATTATTGCTTTGGAACTACTCACTGTGTTGCTGGAAAATCCTACTGATGACAGTGTTGAGGTAGCTGTTGGTTTTGTTACTGAATGTGGTTCCTTACTTCAGGATCTTTCACCAAAAGGCCTACATGGTTAGTGTTACCATTTGAATCATGTTTTTCCAATGCAGTACTTATACCCATATTACTACGATTGATACTGGTTTAAGTTCCATAGTATTATGGTGTTGGAATGCTGAGATGTATGTATTGTCTTGCATTTTGTTAATTAGACATGTAATGCATGACAAATCATTTTTCCTTGGGGATGTGCTTTTTTCTTGCTTCAGCTTTTGGAATATACTAAGAACTTCATTTGGTTGACATCCTTAAGTGTGGTTACAATGCTGGTAAGTAGTATGAGTTAGGTTTTGAAAAAGTCACTGTATACTGGTTTTAAAAATATTTCATCCTCAATCGTGAAAAACGATATCTGTGATTCTGATTCTTTTGTTTCTTTTTTAATTTTTCATAAGCTTACTTATTTTGCATTGACCGCTGCAGGAAGCTTTTTACAAATCAATAATAGAAATTTTGTTTAATCTGAATGTAATTTTCTGTGAAACAAAATTGAGGAAAAAGTTTTATCTATTTCTTTTCTCTACTTCGATGATTCTAGTCTAGTGGCATCTTCTTCGACATATTTGTTTCCATTGTCAGTTAATGTTTCCTGTTGTGTTTACAGGTATTTTTGAGCGTTTTCGGGGGATTCTTCATGAGGGAGAGATAGATAAACGTGTTCAATTTCTTATAGAGGGCTTATTTGCTATAAGGAAAGCAAAGTTTCAGGTATGATTTCCCCCTAAATAATTCTTTGAGAGTCCTGTGACAATTTTAAGGTCACATATCTTTTTATCTAACAAAGGAACAGCTTATCATTTTGTATTCTGTTTATTCATTTGCAGGGTTATCCTGCCGTTCGTCCAGAACTAGACCTTGTTGAGCAGGAGGACCAATTAACTCATGAGATCTCTCTCCAAGATGAGATAGATCCGGAGATCACCCTTGGTATGTCTCAAAATGTATCTAGCTATTGATGAACTGTACCTGTTTGATTAATTCCGTCTGGTGTGATTGTGAATACCTGTAATTGTCCTCCTGGCAGACATTTTTAAACCAGATCCTCAATTCTTGGAGAACGAAAAGCGCTATGAAGAGTTGAAGAAAACCATCCTTGGTGAGGACTCCGAGGATGAAGAGGGTTCAGATGCAGGTTCAGGTGACGAGGAGGATGATGAGGATGACGATGAATCTGATGAGGAAGATGAAGAGCAGATGAAAATACAAGATGAGACGGAGACAAACCTTATAAATCTCCGGAGGACAATCTACCTGACAATCATGTCCAGTGTAGATTTTGAGGAGGCTGGCCACAAGCTGCTGAAAATTAAGCTTGAGCCAGGGCAAGAGGTAAGGTGATAGAAATGATTGTGTAATGTAATAGGTCAATCAAAGCTGTTTCTCTTTCCCTGAAAAATGCACTATTACCTTTCTGGCATTGCAATTATCTGTGTTTTCCCCCTATCCTCACTAAACTGAGTAGCCTAACTTTTCTAACATCCCTCACTAAACTGAATAAATTTTCTTATTTTATAATGTTGCATTCTAAGAAACCTTTTACCTTGATTTTGGTTTTTCAGATGGAGTTATGCATTATGCTCTTGGAATGCTGCAGTCAAGAGAGAACTTACCTTCGATATTATGGCCTTCTGGGGCAGCGGTTTTGCATGATCAACAAAGTCTATCAGGAAAACTTCGATAAATGCTTTGTTCAGCAGTATTCTATGATCCATCGGCTTGAAACAAACAAATTACGTAATGTGGCAAAGTTTTTTGCACATTTACTCGGCACTGATGCTCTGCCGTGGCATGTTCTAGCCTACATACGCTTAACCGAGGAGGACACAACCTCATCTTCTCGTATATTTATCAAGATCCTCTTCCAGGTAAGTTAAAAGAGTAAGCTTTTATGTTGATTGAGGTCAACTAGTTGATATATATTTTTAATTGTTATTGGTAAAAGCTTGTATGTTGATTTTCGTACCTGGTAATGGTACAGGAGCTGTCAGAGCATCTTGGAATCCGCAGACTGAATGAACGGCTCTCAGATCCTACAATGCAGGACTCGGTTGAATCTATTTTCCCGAGGGATAATCCCAAGAACACAAGGTTTTCGATCAACTTTTTCACTTCCATTGGGCTTGGTGGTATAACTGAGAATTTGCGTGAGTATTTGAAGAACATGCCCCGGCTTATCATGCAACAACAAGAACCGGCATCTGAATCAGAATCGGGTGATGAGTCTGGGAGCTCTAGTTCATCGGATTCAGAAAGTGCTAGTTCAGAGTCAGAGCCGGAGTCAGATTCGTCAAGTTCTGATGAGGGTGAGAGGCGCAGGAAGAAGCGAAGGAAATGAGGTATAATGGCCGCTGCTGAAGTGAGGTGTTTAGTATCAAACTTGTGTATGATATATGTCTTACTTTCTGATATATATTGCATGTGTTGTTTTTATTCCTTTAGCGGCACTTTGGAATGGATATAAGAACAATGTAGGTGTAATTTTGTATTGGTTTAGAGTCGGATGATTAATGACCACTGTTTTCCAACCTTTTTAAGATTGGGATTTGGGATACTTCTTGTTTTTCAGAGAATAATTCTTTAATTCCATAGTTATTACATTTTCCCAGCGGATGTATCTATACCTCCCCCTAACTAATTGTGGACTGAGCTAAGCTATGGCATTTATTTTGATTTTCGGGGGTTTTTTGGACGACAAATCTTTGGTCTCTCAATATGTTCAAAAACTTATTTATGAGCTCTATGGGTTTACAATAATCTTTTAGCATTTCATAGCCAACTTCCCTTTCGTGTCATGTATTGAACTTTTGCTTCTTTGTTTCTTTCTCTTTTTTGTTTTTGTTTTAATTTTACGTTTTGAGCAAGAGAAAAAACGTAAATTTATAAAAATTTTGATTTTTCTAAAAAATATAACTACAATTCTTTTCTACAATTAGCTTTTAGTATGTTATTCACAATTATTTCAACTTTATATAAGCTATAATGATTTAATTTAAAGATTTTAGTTATTTCAATTTTATTGTGTTTTATTTTCTGTAATTTTTTTTATAATAGTATATGGGATTATTTTTTGGTGCATTGCGAGTGGGAAGAAAAAAATTTCACAAGCAAGGATTAAATGAAGACAAGTATCTTAAATTATATTTAAAAATTTAAAAATGGATATATCTGTATCATACTATCCGAGGAGCAAAGGCCATTCGAGGTAGGCAGAAGAATGCTCTCTTCTTCTTTGGGAAAACCACTGGGTATAGTTATCTGTCCATCCAATTGTAGCAGCATTCGAAACCCAAAGGTGATTTGGAGTTAATCGATTTAGGGTGTGATTATTTTCTTTCAAAATTGGAGAATAGTGAAGATTATGAGTATGTGATTAAAAGAGGGCTATGGTTCATAGGACGGCATTTTTTCACAACTCAAAAATGGACCCCAAATTTCAGGGCATGAAGCCTCTTTCTACTTCGTAGCAGTCTAGATACGATTGTTGGAGCTTCCCATAAAGTATTACAACACACGAATTCTCATGAAAATTAGGAAGACTAAATGTGGATAAGTGAATGAGGTATGTTTGCAAGGTTATGTACTCAAGTGTTTTTTACAAACCATTGAAATTTTTTGTTAGAATTGAAGAAGACAATAAATACAATATGAAGGGATTGATACCTTGTGTTGTAGATGAGGAATGATTGGGTATAAGATTGAATTTTGCGTTTTAGTTCATACAAAATCTTTGGACAACACTACACAGACACAAAAAAAAAGCAAAAAAAGAAAGAAGGGAAAGCATATCTCAGAAGCTCATGGTGAATACAACCCTATAACTCTGGCAAAGGCAGATAAAATACCAACAGAGAATGCTTACAAGCCGTAGATGTTATACCAAAAAAGAAAGTCCAAAATAAGGTTGAACCTAGAGGACTAAATAAAGGAATAGTCAAAGCTCCAAAGATAAATTTTTGAACAGGGCTCTCTGCTCTAGGTAAACAAAAAAATTGCAAAGAACACTTTTCAACAAGTCAACGGAGCCCTTTTAGGAGAAATCTCCACAATAACCAAAAAGAAACTCTGATGACCTAAAAAGTTTCCTTATTGAAGATAAAAAACTTGGCCTCCAAAATTAGTCTTGCACAAATGAAAAAAGAAAATCAAGAACCAAGTTAGGGGTCTAGTGCAAAGATATACCTACAATATTGGGAGAACACTATTTTCAATCTTTTTGGAGATAAAGGAAATCTTGGTGAAGATTTTCCTTTCCAAGGGTTTGAGAAAGGATTACAGGGCTTTGTTAGCAGCAATAATAGAAATTTATCTAAGAATTGAAATAGTTTTACTGAGTATACCAAGAATCAGTTTAGGTAAGATGTATTGTCGAAACCACCAACAGTGGACCCAAAAGAGAATGATCGATGGCCCTATCAAAGACATGAATAGAGCCCAAAAGATGAAGAGGGTGTGCAAGTTGAATAAGGGAGGGGATGAACCAATAGCAACACTCTCATTCTTTTTCAAACAAAGAATCTTCAAACATGGCACCCTCTCATCCCACCAATGTTCAATGACTCTTGAGGAGAGAAGAGAGTAGTAGCCAAGAGGAAAAGAGAATACGTCAGTCCATTTCACTTAGGGATGGACAACATTGTCGTCATTCGAGGCCACAGACGAGGTTGGGAGGAAAACTGGAGAATGTACCATACTTGATTTTACCCCAATTGTATTAACATCTCCAAGACTCCCCCTCTCATAATCTTATATTATCAACCTAGAAATGTGGTGACAACTAATGGGTGACAGAAGGGTTGTGAAAGTGCACCTAGAAAGTAGTCATGAGTTTATTTAGAAATATTGATTGGTCAAAGGATAAAGGAGTTTCAATTAAAATTAAATTCCTTGCTGATACAAGACCTCGAAGCAATGTTGCACAAAATAAGGATAAAGCCAACAAGGATCTTGTGTCCAGGTCGGGCGAGAATGATGATGGACTTGACAAACCCTCCACTGATATTTTTGATGTTAGTATAAATAAAAATTATAGAGGGGCTAGGAACCCTAAATTGCCTTGAATCATTAGAGACATGGTAGTGGTCCACAATCAGGGATGGATCCAAGGAGGGTGCAGGCAGCGGTTGCCCTCCTTGGAATTTTCAGATTTTTAAATTTTATATATAAATTATCATGTATTTTAAATTTTATGTCCATATTGTATAACATTCGTCCCCTTAGCCAAATTGTATTTCATATAATTCACCCCTTTGGCTAAATTGTATTTCATACAATTCACCTCCTTGGCCAAATTGTATTTCATATAATTTACTCCTTTAAGCCATAAGGTTATACTTTATATTAACAAAGTATTTTTCAATTTTTAATTATATAACTTTAATAATAATAATCAAATATTAATGTATGATGGACCTTAGAAGACTAAATTTAAAGGCCCAATATAGACTTTAAAGTCAAATTCTAGAATTAATTAATTTGACTTGTACCTATACATATTAGGTGATTTTCTTGTATTTTTATTTGTATGCCTTATTAAGGAATTATCATACTCTGGTAAGGTGTAGACATTGTCGAGAGAAAAAAGAAAGGAGTTTGATGTTAAGACTGAGAGCACAGAGTAAAAAAATACAAATTATCTCCCTTTCGACTCCTTACGCAAAAGTTCTCTCAGTAAAAATACAAATTATCTCGTGTCCACTGTAACAACCGAATGAGCATTTTCAGCCATGAAAATTGTGAAGATAAGGCGTCACGATAGAATGAAGGATGATTTTCTTTCAACTTGGTGGCAAACATCGAAAAAGAGATAGTTCGAGAATTTTCAACAGATTCTATCATTAATGAGTTCAATCTTATTAAAAAGCTGAGGGGGCAATTTAAGATACCTATTATTGTGAAATAGGATAAATGCCAAGTTTTTTTAATTTGATTTTTGGAATTATAATGATATTTATGAAAATTTTAGTATAATATTAGTTTTTTTTTGCATATTGGAAAGATATTTAATTTTATATAGTGTGATTTTTTTCTTTAAATTTTTTACAGTTAAATCATTAGTGTTTTAAAAAAATATTAAATTGATTTGTTTGATAAGAAAAAAAAGTATTCGAGAAGAATTGACACTTTCTTATGTTAAAAAATGTTCAGATTTAGAAGTTTCCTCCCCCTAGAGTAAAATCCTGGATCTGTCCTTATCCACAACCCATTGATGATTGTAGTGACTGAAACAAAGGATGAGTGTGAGGATGTTAGCTTCACTATAAGCCAAATCGCCTTTGATGCTTGGATTGATATTGATACCATTGGACATCAAGGGGGGTTAATGGCTGCTTTGGAGGTCAAGTTTACTAACTATCAATCAGCTATGTGCAATCGAGCAGGAAATACACGCCTTGGTCAAAGTATGTTCCTCGAATGTCACTTGGTTATTATCTGCCATATATGCCAGTTCTAAGTTTAGATATAGAAGAATGCTTTGAAAGAATTTAAAAATGATATCTCAACAAAGGAAGATTCTTTCCTCCTTCAGCTAGTCAACCTTTGAAAGTATGTTGTGTGGTTACGTTTACTACTCATTTGAAAAGCATGTTGTTCTCATTCTCATGTTATGTGATATTATGACATATACGATTATTCATGACTATTAAAATGTGATGTTTTGATACATCATGATAATATGTGATTTGCATGTCAAAACATGCCTATGTGATACTAAGTGTTAAATGATTTGATAAGCATGATTTACATGCCTAAACTGTTTTTTGTATCAAAGTGAAAATATATTTATTGTGGCCATATCACATGCATGGGGTTGGGACATATGTTAGGAGGAAGTACTGGTAGTTTATTTGCATCACTGGTGGCTTATGGTTGCATGTGAATATGATGTGTGAATTGTGCAAGTGTACATGTTGAATCAAGTAATGAAGTGATGAGTGAGTATTGTTCCCAAGAGGATTGGATGAGTGCTCTTTGTCTAAGTTATCAGAATTGAACAAAAAAGAGAAATGTACCGAATGATGTTTAATGAAATTAAAATGAGATTAACACATTAGAAGTGAGAGTAATGGAGTATACTAGTTACCATTGCAACAAATCAAACAAGAGTACTAAGGACTTTAACAAGGTTCGAATATTGGTCGTGAAGGTTGGGATTACTAAGGGATCTGTTCTAACCCGTGAACAATGCCGTGGCAAAACTATGGCGAATTGACTACTCGATTGGGTACTAATGTGGTTTACCTCTGTTGAAAGAGAGACCTAGGGTTACTCACCCTTAAGGCATTATATGTCTACAGGCTCGAGATCAGCAACTACTACTAAACCTGAACCTTCTAAATCATAAAAGGTAAGGCTCTATGTCTAGAGTTTACATGAGTATTTCACTCATCACTTACTTATATTACCCAACTTCGGTCTAGGTAACCTACTTCTGTTGGTGTCAAGCTACCTTAAGACTTATTGACCATTTAAAGAAAAGAAACCATTGGGTAAAGTAGTAATATGAACCATATTAATCCATAAACATTAATCAAAGTTAAAACATCATCCAAAGCAAACCCTACCCGTATTAAGTTAGCTTATGGCTGGGTTACAAAATATCATCATTATCCAAAAATATTAGTTTAGAATAGAAGAATTGAAAAAAAATGTAGAGGAAGAAATCTAGGTTTCAAAACTCAATTCCCCTCCAACTTGGCGTCTTGTTGTTCATCTTCACCAAAGTTCACAGTCAGCTCAACTTGCTCTTCTTGCCACAATAAGACCTCTGTCCAAGCTCAGAAAAATTTACTGTCTCTCATCTTCTTTTTATTGCCTTTTATAATTGGGTTGTCCTTTAGGGTAAAAGACATCAGCCAATATTTGTTTTTCCCTAATTTTGAAGTCAATATTCTGCATTACACGTGCATATGGGAGACTAAATGCTGAGTGCTCTCATTTTTGACTAGGTGTTTGTCGTTTTCTTCACTGACATTGGCATGAGAACCTCTCATAATGTCTCAGCATACCTCTACCCTCTGCTATCCTTTTCCCTTAAACTTCCCATTCAGCCACAACAAGACCTTTCTATTAGAGTATGTACAAAGATCAATCATGAGATGGTTGTAATAACATACTTGATTTATCATGTTTATTAATATAAGATGTTACCATATTATTTCAGTTTCTTTTCTGTGTCTATAAGTAAGCTGTTTTATAATAATGTCCTAAGAATAATATGATTATTCTTAAAAGTTCCTTAGTCAAGTATTATTGTTGGATAGGACAACGATAATGCATTAAGACTAACATGTAGTTGGTTGATGATAAGGAGTTGTCATTGATATGGAATGTCAGAATCGATACATTAAGACTAACATGTAGTTGGTTGATGATAAAGAGAACAACATATTGGACTGACTCATTATAAGTATGTTTCTTGGATTATTATGTAATTGTCACAACATTACTCATAGTGATTAATATGTATATGATCCTCAGACTTGAGATCATCATAATCCCAACATCGTGAGTTGTATATTTTGATACAGTCAAATGTACACCGTAACTGGTTGTTCTATAAAGGCTGATGTTGGATATACCACGATCTATGTAGAGGGGTATGGTTGATCGAGATAGGATAAGCCCCTCCTACATACTGGGAGTAATATCTTAGGCCACTTGATTGAGTGAGACTAGAAATGCATGGCCATGCTCAAATAAGTTGATATGAGATGTCATACTTATTTGTATATCGTAGTCTGCTTAAGATATTAAGGAAAATGGAATGGAGTATGCAAGTGTGACTATTCCATGACTTGTGTCCAATCCAAAGATAAAGGACTTAAGGATTATTGCATAAAAGATTAATCATAAAAAGGTTATATCGAATCATGATTTCTTGTGACTTAGGTAGCAATGATGCATTGCTAGATGCCACTCATTGTTTGTAGCATTGGTATCGTTCTAGTATTACTGCTAACGTTACAGGAACCTACAGGGTCACACCCTATAGTTGAAATGAACAGAATAAAACATAGTTGATATTGTGTTTGGTTGTCGCTTGAATTAAATTAATTATAGAATTAATTTAATTGGGTAATCAAATATCGAACACATTATGTATAAGGTTGTTGTACGCATTATGAGAACATGAATTTGGTTAGTATATAAATTCAAATAAATATATGGTTTGCCAAAATTATATTATAATTAATGTAATTATAATTTTCGGTTTAAAATATATATTTATTTTAATTTCAAGAAACCCTAAAAAAAGATATATAAGAATCCCGTTTTTCTTTGCTTGGGTCTAGCAGCCGTCAAAGAAAAATTTTTTCAAAACTATTTTGGGGATTCCTTTCGTTCATAATCAACTGGATAGATTACGTAGAGGCCGGGGTCACGATAGATTGAGGCTTGGTTCGATAGCAGATCAGACTACTCGTTGTTGAGGCGTTGCTGTCTACTCAGAATAAACATTCAGTAATTTCGTAACCTTTATCACCCCGATTCGTTCCTTAAACATGGATCCGTGGTTAGGATCGCTGAATTTTTAATTTTTCGCTGCGCCGTAGGGGTGCTGGAGATACGAACTCGGGTTTAAATACTTGGGTGATGCAATTGTATGAGATGCATGCTTTAATTTTATTAAATTTCTGACTGTTTAAATCGTTTAAGAGTAACCTGATAACCGTTCCTTTTGACAATGGATTAAATGTTAATCATGGTGTTATGGCCTATTCAGTTTTATGTTATTACTGTTAAGTGTTAATAGATCTATAATGGTGTGATGGTGGTGTTGACAGTTTCCAGTAAGAGTTAACTGGTTAATGGAACAAGGGTTGTTCTGGCATGAAACCTCAGGGATTAAAATCCCGAAAACGCGATTTTGTTGATAAAAGTTATCAAATCGTGAGGTTTCATTTGAATGGGGTATGCTGTTCGTACCCCCTGCTCCCATCTTCTTAAAGTATGTTTTATAATAAATAAAACTTGGTGGGCCATAAAAGTTGAAAGGATATGTTATAATTCACCTTAACAAAAGTTGTTTAATCATGTATGCTATTTTTGACATGCACGGTGTTTGAAATGCATAGTTATAGCCTAATAGCCCATTTGATAAAAGGTTGTAATTTTATAAATACGGCCTGCGTGTCGTGCCTTACTACTATTCTCTTGTATTTCTCTTCTCATCTTACTTCCTCATATGTAAAACGAGTTTCTGCATATTGTAATTTGCAAGAGTTGCTGTGGACTAGCCGAGAAGGAAGATGGGCCAACCAGTATGGATTGATAGCTTGAGAAACGGCTTACACCTTTAGGTTTCCTTTTGGTTCTCCCATTGGTTTGGGTTGCACCACCTTAGTTTATAGGCTATAACTATTGCATTTATTTATTGCTTAATTCATGTATGAGATGCTATGGATGTCTAAAGCATGCCAAATTTTAAATATGTTAAAATTTGATAATAATGAACCACATTAATTGATGAGATCAATTAAATGGCTAAATAAGCTAATGTAAACCATAATTGGTGAGATGGAACGATCTTAATAAAATCCCTCTATTAAAATATTAAGTCAACATAGCCTTCCAATTTTGCCCTCATTAAGGCCTCGATCAATACTGTGTAGGTTCTGCTAAAGCGAAGTACTAGTATTTATCTTGGTTAAACGCGAAGAATAAACAAGTGATATTCGCTGGTTAAAATTGGTTAATGACTTAACTAGGTTATTCTAATAGGATTAGAAACCTAGAGGCAAGTAATTTGGATAAATCATAAGATGATTAGAACAAGAGTTGTTCACCAAACTTTAGGAGTTACATATGATGTAATTAGAAAGTGTTGCTTACCTAGATAACCATAATCTTGAGAGTAAAGCCAAAGCTAACTTAAGAGGAGGTGAAATATGGATCCTTAACCCACTTGAAATACTTTTCGAGAAAGTCTTTCTGAAACTAATATATGAGGATATTAGTTTTGTAATAAAATAATGGGAACATCATTTAATTAAGTCCTTTTAATGATTGATATAAATTTGATAAATTTTCACACGCATAATTTTATTGTTGTAGATATATTATGGCTGCAAACACTAATACACTCTCATTGCGATCGGTCCTTGAGAAGGACAAGTTGTATGGTTTAAATTTTCTTGACTGGTTCCGTAACTTGAGGATTGTCCTCAAACAAGAACAAAAATTATATGTCATTGAACAACCAGTTCCTAACGAACCACCCGCTAATGCCTCGAGGGCTGATAGAGATGCTTACAAGAAGCATCTCGATGACATGGTAGACGTTGGATGTCTTATGCTTGCCACTATGAATCCTGAGCTTCAGAAGCAACATGAGGAAATCGTTGCTTATGAAATGATTGAGCACCTGAAAGAACTTTTTCAGGGGCAAGCACGGCAAGAGAGGTTTGATATCTCTAAGGCCCTATTCCAATGTAAGCTGGCTGAAGGAAGCCCAGTAGGACCTCATGTCCTTAAGATGATTGGCTATATTGAAAGCCTGTCTAAACTTGGGTTTCCATTGAGCCAAGAGTTGGTCACTGATGTTATTCTGCAATCGTTGCCGGATAGCTACAGCCAGTTTGTCCTCAATTTCTATATGAATGAAATTGATAAGACTCTGCCACAGTTTCTCAGTATGTTACGAACTGCTGAAGGCAACATGAAAAAGGTTGGACCCAAGCCTATACTGATGGTCCGTAATAACAAGGGCAAGGGAAAGGCCAAAGTTCAGACAAAGCCCAAGGGCAAAGGTAGGCCCAAGCCTGGAAATGTAAAGGCTGCATTGAAACCTAAAAGTGGGGTGGCTAAGGAAGGAAACTGTTTTCATTGTGGTGTGACTGGACATTGGAAGCAGAACTGCCCTATCTATCTTGAGGAAGTCAAGAAGGCCAAAATAATCGGAACGTCTGCTTTAGGTATTTATGTTATTGATATTAATTTATCAACTACTACTTCATGGGTATTAGATACTGGTTGTGGTTCTCACATTTGTACTTCTGTACAGGGACTGCAAAGAAGTAGGACTTTGGCTAGAGGAGATGTGGAGGAGATGTGGACCTACGAGTTGGAAATGGAGCAAAAGTTGCTGCATTAGCTGTGGGAACATATAATTTATCTTTTCCTAATGGACTTGGTTTATGTTTAGAGAATTGTTATTATGTGCCAACTTTGACTAAAAACATTATTTCAATTTATTGTTTAGACAAAATTGGTTTTGAGATAATTATTAAGAATAATTGTTGTTCCTTTTATCTCAATAATGTTTTCTATGGTTCGGCACAATTGATTAATGGCCTCTATATTTTAGATCAAATGAATCCCATTTACAACATAAATACTAAAAGATCAAAAATAAATGACTCAAATCAAACTTATCTATGGCATTGTCGTTTGGGCCACATAAGTGAGGAACGCATATCCAAGCTCCATAAGGATGGTCTCTTGGATTCATTTGTTTTTAAACAATTTGAAGTATGTGAATCTTGCTTATTGGGAAAAATGACTAAATCTTCTTTTACTGGTAAAAGTGAACGAGCTAGTGATTTATTGAGCCTAATACATTCTGATGTATGTGGGCCAATAAATACACAAGCTAGAGGAGGATTTCACTACTTCATTACTTTCACTGATGATTTCAGTAGATATGGGTATGTCTATCTCATGCGCCATAAGTCTGAATCCTTTGAAAATTTCAAGGAATTCAAAAATGAAGTACAAAATCAACTAGGAAATACTATTCAGACACTTCTAACTGATCGAGGTGGGGAGTATATGAGCTTAGAGTTTGATGATCTTTTGAAGCAATGTGGGATTGTCTCACAACTTACTCCTCCTGGTACTCCTCAATGGAATGGAGTTTCTGAGAGAAGAAATCGAACTTTGTTAGACATGGTTCAATCCATGATGAGTCATGCTAATCTATCGACTTCTTTTTGGGGACATGCACTTGAGACAGCTGCTTTCACACTAAATCGTGTTCCATCTAAATTGGTTCAAAAGACGCCATATGAGATGTGGACTGGGAAACGTCCCAGTATGTCTTTTATGGAAATTTGGGGTTGCGAAGCTTATGTTAAACATCAGACGTCTATTAAGCTTGAACCCAAATTTGAAAAATGTGTTTTTGTGGGGTATCCAAAAGAAACCAAAGGATATTATTTCTTTAATCCCACTGAGAACAAAATACTTGTTGCTCAGACTGGTGTCTTCCTAGAGAGAGAATTTGTTTCTAGAAAAGGAAGTGGGAAAAGGATTGAACTTGATGAACTTTGAGAATCACAAAATACCACTAAACGAGAGATAGAACAACAGCAAGTTCCACAAGGGATTGAGGAACAAGTAATTGCTATAGAAACACAACCACCGCGTAGATCTTTAAGAGAACACCAAGCACCTGAGAGATATGGATTTCTCGTTACAACGCATGGTGACGTTCTACTTATAGATCAAGATGAGCCTAGGACTTATCAAGAAGCGATGACGAGCCCAGACTTTGAGAAATGGCTTGAAGCCATGAGATCTGAGATGGATTCTATGTATGAAAACCAAGTATGGACTTTGGTTGACCCACCCGAAGGGGTTAAACCCATAGGGTGCAAATGGGTTTTCAAAAAGAAGACCGACATGGATGGTAATGTACAAACATACATACAAGAGGCGATTAGTCGCTAAAGGTTTTCACCAAGTTCATGGTGTTGACTATGATGAAACATTTTCTCCTGTAGCTATGTTTAAAACCATCAGGATCTTGCTCGCTATAGCTGCATTTCATGACTATGAAATTTGGAAGATGGACGTCAAAATAGCTTTTCTTAACGGGAAACTTGAAGAGGATGTGTACATGACACAACCTGAAGGTTCTATCAATCCAAAGGATGCTGGAAAGGTATGTAAGCTACAAAGATCCATTTATGGGTTAAAGCAAGGTTCTCGAAGTTGGAATCTTCGTTTTAATGATGCAATCAAAGAGTTTGGTTTTATCAAAAATGAAGATGAGCCATGTGTTTACAAGAAAGTTAGTGGGAGCACTATAACATTCTTGGTACTGTATGTGGATGACATACTTATCATAGGAAATGACATACCTACCTTGCAGTCTATTAAGACTTGGTTAGGAAGTTGTTTTTCTATGAAGGACCTGGGCGAAGCCACTTACATCTCAGGAGTAAAGATCTATAGAGATAAATCATGACGACTACTAGGTCTAAGCCAAAGTACATACATAGATAAAGTATTGAAAAGGTTCAGTATGGAAGAATCTAAGAGAGGATTCGTACCTATGAGACATGGTATTTCACTCTCGAAGGAAATGTGTCCTTCAACTCCACAAGAGAGAGAACGCATGAGTAAAATTCCATATGCTTCCGCTATTGGATTTATCATGTATGCCATGTTATGTACCCGTCCAGATGTCTCATATGCCTTAAGTATGACGAGCATATACCAAGTAGATCCCGGTGAAGGTCACTGGACCATAGTTAAGAATATCCTTAAGTACTTGAGAAGAACTAAGTATACTTTCCTAATATATGGAGGTGAGGAAGAGTTAAGTGTAAAAGGTTACACCGATGCCAGCTTCCAAACCGATAAGGACGATTCTCGATCACAATCAGGTTTTGTGTTTTGCCTTAATGGTGGTGCTGTGAGCTGGAAGAGTTCAAAGCAAAGTACAGTAGCCGATTCTACAGTAGAGGCCGAGTATATTGCAGCTAGTGAGGTAGCAAAAGAAGCGGTTTGAATCAAAAAGTTCATTACTGAACTAGGGGTTGTGCCTAGCATATCAGATGCTATAGAACTCCGATGTGATAACAATGGAGCCATTGCACAAGCTAAAGAACCTAGATCTCACCAGCGATCCAAACATATACTTAGGCGCTACCATCTTATTCGAGAGATTATCGATCGAGGGGATGTAGAGATATGCAGAGTACCTACAGATGATAACAATGCTGATCCCCTGACCAAGCCTCTGACACAACAGAAGCATGATCGTCACACTAAGTCGCTTGGTATTAGATATATAAGTGATTGGTCTTAGTGCTAGTGGGAGATTGTTAGAGTATGCCTAAAGATCAATCATGAGATGGTTGTAATAACATACTTGATTTATCATGTTTATTAATATAAGGTGTTACCATTATTATTTCAGTTTCTTTTCTGTATGTATAAATAAACTATTTTATAATAGTGTCCTAAGAATAATATGATTATTCTTAAAAGTTACTTAGTCAAGTATTATTGTTGGATAGGACAACGATAATGCATTAAGACTAACATGTAGTTGGTTGATGATAAAGAGTTGTCATTGATATGGAATGTCAGAATCGATGCATGAATATGTGTGTTAGAGAACAACATATTGGACTGACCCATTATGAGTATGTTTCTTGGATTATTATGTAATTGTCACAACATTACTCATAGTGATTAATATGTATATGATCCTCAGACTTAAGATCATCATAATCCCAACATCGTGAGTTGTATATTTTGATACAGTCAAACGTACACCGTAACTGGTTGTTCTATAAAGGCTGATGTTGGATATACCACGATCTATGTACAGGGATATGGTTGATCGAGATAGGATAAGCCCTTCCTACATAATGGGAGTAATATTTTAGGCCACTTGATTGAGTGAGACTAGAAATGCATGGCCATGCTCAAATAAGTTGATATGAGATGTCATACTTATTTGTATATCGTAGTCTGCTTAAGATATTAAGGAAAATGGAATGGAGTATGCAAGTGTGATGGTACTTCACTACCTGCGGGTTGATTTTCTTGCTATAAACCTGTATCTTAGCTTTCTTTTAAGTGACTGAATGAGTGGTTACTCCTCTTTTCATTGTCAGGCTCGGTGACATTGTCCATGATTCGATGGATTTCCCGTTCTTGTTCAGACATAGCTTTTGTTGGCGGAGGTGGGACAGCTTTAGTACTGTCCTTCTGTGGTGCAGGTGTAGGGGTGGTTTCATTTTCATTCTTTCTTTGTAATTCCTGCAATAACTGTACACTAATAAAAAATATAACCAAAATTTAAAAGGACATTAAGTAATTAAAGATGAAAACTGTAAAAACAAAATTGAAGTAAAACAAAAAAAGAAATAAATACAGTAAAGTGATGTTGAGCTTAAACATCTCTAAGGTCGATGGATTGTTTGTCTTGATTTACATGAGCACCCCAGTAATGCTTTAACCATTGTCCATTGAATTTAAATGTGAATGTCGTCTGCATATCCTTGACGTCAACTGTTCCATGAGGGTATATTTTGGCTACTTCGAAGGGACCTGACCAGCGGGATTTCAATTTGCTAGGGAACATTTTTAACCTTGAGTTGAATAACAACACCTGTTGTCCTGGTTCAAATTGCTGAGGCATAATTCTCTTATCATGCCAGCAGTTGGTCTTCTCCTTACAAAGTTTATCATTCTCATACACTTATGCCCTGAATTATTCCATTTCATTTAATTCAAGCAATCTTCTATTGCCAGCAACTTTCGAATCCATGTTTAATTGCTTTATAGCCCAGTATGCCCTGTGCTCTAACTCAACCGACAAATGGCATGGTTTTCTATAGACGAGCTTGAATGGTGACATTCCTAATAGGATTTTTTAAGTAGTGCGATATGCCTATAAAGCTTCGTCTAGTCTTAAGGACCGATCTTTATGATTTTGATTAACAACTTTCTCCAAAATTTGTTTAATTTCCCTATTGGAAATTTCATCTTACCCGTTCATTTCTGGATGATATGCTGTGACAATCTTTTGTTTTACTCCGTACCTTTGCAGTGCATTGGCAACTAGCTTGCAATCGAAGTGAGATCCCTCATCTTTAATAATGGCTCGAGGTGTACCAAATCTCTTGAACATGTTCTTGTGTAAGAACTTCATCACTGACCTAGCATCATTGGTAGGTAGAGCTATGGCTTCTACCCATTTGGAGACATAATCTACTGCCACAAGTATGTATAAATTGTCAAACGAGGGTGGAAATAGCCCTATAAAGTCTATCTCCCAAACATCAAACAACTCGATTTCCAGAATATTTTGTAGTGGCATTTCGTGTCTCAGTGAGAGGTTGCATGTTCTCTGACAACGACCAGATGTCTTATGAAATTCATGGGAGTTTTTGAACAAATTCAGCCAATAGAACCCAGATTGGAGTACCTTTCCTACGGTTCTTACTCCTCCAAAATGACCTCCATAAGAGCTGAATGACAATGTTGCAATACACAATTCATCTCTCCATCAGGAAAACATCTTTGAATTACTTGATTAGCACATTGCGTATATAGATAGGACTCATCCCAATAGTAGAATTTTGCATCATTCAAGAATTTCCGTTTGCCCTGGCTATTTAGATTAGCTGGCAACAATCCACTGACTAAGAAGTTTACAATATTGGCATACCAAGGCAATGCCGTAGTAATTAACAACTGCTCATTTGGGAAATCGTTCTTAATAAGCTTGATATTGACGCCTTCATTTCGAGCTTCTAATCTTGATAGATGATTTGCCATTTAATTTCATTTCCTTTTCTGTCTTGAATCTCCAAATCAAACTCTTGTAGTAAGAGTATCCACTGAATTAGTCTTGGTTTTGCATCTTTATTAGTCGCTAAATACTTAATGGCAGAATGGTTTGTGTAACTCATGACTTTGGTAACAACTAAATATGATCGGATTTTATCAAATGCAAATACCACAACCAATAATACCTTTTTAGTGGTGGTGTAATTAAGTTGCACATCAGTTAGAGTTTGACTGGAATAATATATCGCATAAAATATTTTGTTTTTCCTTTGCCCCAGTGCTTCTACAACATCATAATCACTGGCATTACACATGAGCTCGAATGGAAATGTGCACTTAGGAGGTATTACAATCGGTGCAACTACCAGTCTCTTTTGTTCCAACAAGGCACACAAGGGCTTAAAGATCTTGGAAAAGTCTTTGATGAATCTCTTATAGAATCCAACATGCCCTAAGAAACTCCTAATTTCCTTAACACTAAATGGAGGTGGAAGCTTCTCAATCATTTTGATTTTTTCCTATTAAACTTCAATTCCTTTATAGGGAACCTTATGCCCTAGGACAATGCCTTCTCTTACCATGAAATGACACTTCTCTAAGTTTAAGACGAGGTTAGTCTCCTCACAGCGTTGAAGCACCAATTTTAAGTTATGCAAACAACCTTCGTAATCATTCCCAAATATCTAGAAATCATCCATAAAAACTTTGAGAAAATTCTCAACCATATTCGAGAATATGAAAATCATGCACTATTGGAATGTTACTGGTGCAGTACACTGACCAAAGGGCATTCTTCTGAAGGTGAATGTACTATACGGATAGGTGAATATTATCTTTTCTTGATCCATTGGGGCAATTGCAATCTGATTGTACTTAGAAATAATAGAAGTCCTTTTCAGCTAATCGATCTAACATTTGATCAATGAAGGGCAGTGGAAAATGGTGATTCCTTATGGCTTTGTTGAGCTTGCGATAGTCCATGCAGACTCGCCATCCCATGATAGTATGTGTAGGTATAAGCTCATTATTTTCATTACTGACCACAATGACACCTTCCTTCTTTGGCACACATTGGACTGGACTCACCCAAGAGATGTGAGAGATTGGGTAGATAATGCTAGCATCAACACAATTTGATTATCTCCTTCTTCACCACCTTTTCCCATAATGGGGTTCAACCTCCTTTTCTGCTCAATAAAATTGCCATGGCAGTCTTCCCCCAGAATTTTGTGCATGTAGAGTGTGGGGCTAATACCATTAATATCCGCGATTGTCTAATCTAACGCCCTTTTGAATTTCTTAAGCACAGTTAACAACTTAATTTCTTGTTGATTAGTCAGCTCAGTAGACACAACCACAGGTAGCATGTTATCCTTTCCTAAATATGCGTACTTTAACTTTAAAGGTAGAGGTTTTAACTCTAAGGTAGGTGGTTCATCTAGGGACAATTTAGAAGGGCTAAAAGTTTAAGCTGATAAATATAATATGTCAAACCTCTTTCCAGGTCTGTTGACAATTAGTTTGGATTCCAACAACTCATTATGGTGTCCTAATGGCTCATCATCATCAATATCATCTGAATTTGATTCACTATACTCTTTGTCATGATATTCTTTCTCAAATTCCTCTTCCACAACGGAATCTAACAAATTAACAGCATGACACTCTTCAATATCATTAACACATTTCAGATCCTTGAAAACATTAAAAATGATTTATTGATTGTTCACCCTCATAGTTAATTTTCCCTTTTGAACATCAATCATAGTCCTACCTGTTGCAAGGAAAGGTCTACCCAGAATAATAGGCAAATCTTTGTCAACTTTACAATCTAACACAATGAAACTAGTAGGAAAAATGAATTTATTTACCTTTACTAGGATATCCTCGACTTTACCTTCGGCGTGTTCATATGATCGATCTGCCAATTGCAAGGTTACAGTGGTAGGTCTTACTTCACCAATTCCTAGATTTTTGAACATAAACATGCGTATATGATTTATGCTTGTTCCTAAATCACACAATGCCTTCCCAACATATTGGTTGCCAATTGAGCAAGGTATTGTGATGCTTCCTGGGTCCTTCAACTTTGAAGGCAATTTATTTGTCAATATAGCAGTGCACCCTTCAATGAGTGCGACTATTTCAAATGCTCATAATAATCTATTCTTTGAAAGTATGTCTTTTATAAAATTGGCACAGTTAAAAATTTGCTCCAAGGCTTCCACAAAAGGTATATTGATGTGAAGTTTCTTAAGGACATCCAAGAATCTACTAAAATGTTGTTTGTGATTTTGAAACATTTCCACAAAAGTTAGACATTTCCACAAAACGTTGGGGAAATGGTTGGGGTGGGTGAACTTCAAGTTGTAATGATTGTTTTGCCTGACCAATGTTTTCAGTAGTGCTATCAAAGTTTGCTTTGACATTGCTTCGGTGTTGCTTGGTCCAGTTTTCTCAGTTGTGGTGCTCTTTTTAGGTTGTTTAAGGGTTTTACTTGTATTTTTTTTTAATTCATTGATTCAGCAGCAACATTCTTGACAACTCTATCTACTTGTGTGCCACTTCTAAGAGTGATTTCTTTATAATGTTCTTTCCCATGTGGTCTTGCATTCTCAGTATTAATAGGCAAAGTTCATCGTGTTCTTGAGTTTAAAGCATCGACTTTTTGTCCTACTTGATTCTCTAAAACTCTTAATGATGATGCTTGGCTCTGAATCAGAACATTATTCTTGGCCATATACTCCTTCAGTAGAGACTCAATAGATGAGGAAGAAGATGATGTCTGTCCTTGTTGAACTCGTTGTTGAGTTGGTATAGACTGATTGAAACCAGGTGGAACATTCATGGCATTGAGTTTAATAATCGTGTTGGAATTTTCAGCTCCTTGGTTGTTCCACCCAAAATTTGGGTGTTGTTTCCAACCAGAGTTATACATGATGGAATAAGGATTGTTGTTCTTATTGAAGTTGCACATATAGTTGACAAATACTGGGTTTGAGGGACACTCTTTAAACATGTGATCCTCACTACAATAAACAGAAGATAACCCATCTGCTTTAAGCTGTTTCACCTAACTATGCTTCTGCATGGTCTTTATCATGTTGGCTAAAGAAGATACTAGAGTAGTAAGTGAGGTAATAGCATAAAGTTCGAATGATCCAACCACTCTGCTACTAGGTCCAACTCTTGTTGTGGAGTATTGATAATCATTATTGGCGATTCTCTCTAAAATCTCATAGGCTTCATTGTTGGACTTATCCAACAAAGTTTCATTAGCTAAAGCATCAACCACCATCCATGTCTGTACATTCAAACCATTGTAGAACATCTCCATTTGGGTTCGATTCTAAAATTCATGCATAGGACATTTCCTAAGAAAATCTTTGAACCGTTCCCATGCTTCATACAATGTTCCATCCTCTAGTTCCTTGAAGGATGTTATGTCATTTCTTAGTTTGGCATTCATATTGGGTGGGTTATATCGCAACAAAAATATTTGGTAGAGATCATTCCATGATTCTATTGTTTCGAATGGTAAAGCATTGAGCCATGTTCTAGCACGATCTCTTAAAGAATAGGGAAACAATTTGAGTTTTAAGGCATCTTCAAGGACACCTTATTGTCTGAAAGAATCACAAACCTTCAAGAAAATTCTCAAGTGCAATCTGGGATCGTCAGTTCAAAGCGGGGAGCTTGAATTTGTGGCCTCACTGTTCCAATATTTAGGTTGTCTAAGATAGGAACTACATGCTCTCGAATTGGCCTATCTCAATCATCAAACATCTGAGCAACATGAGGATTAACATTCGGAGCTCCTCGATTAAGTTGCCCATTCATAGTAGGTGGATTGTTATTGCCTTGATTCATTGCTCTTTGTTCTCTTCTCCTTCTTAGTAAGGTCATTGCAATTTCTAGATCTAAGGGATAGAGTCCTTCAGTAAGAGTGTATTTACGCATACAACTAGTAACAAACCAGTTGATATTGTGAAACAAACAAATTAGTAACTAAAACTATAAAAATTGCAATAAAAAATAAAATTACCAATCGCCAATCCCTGACAATGGCGCCAAAAACTTATTGCGTGTGAATATGATGTGTGAATTGTGCAAGTGTACACATCGAATCAAGTAATAAAGTGATGAGTGAGTATCATTCCCACGAAAATTGGATGACTGCTCTTTGTCTAAGTTATCAGAATTGAACAGAAAAGAGAAATGTATCGAAAGATGTTTAATGAAATTAAAATGGGGTTAACACATTAGAAGTGAGGGTAATGAAGTATACTAGCGGAGATTACTATTGCAACAAATAAAACAAGAGTACTAAGGACTTTAGCAAGGTTTGAATATTGGTCGTGAAGGCCGAGATTACTAAGGGATCTGTTCTAACTCGTGAACAATGCCGTGGCAAAACTATGGCGAACTTAGTGCTCAATTGGGTACTAATGTGGTTTACCTCTATTGAAAGAGAGACCTAGGGTTACTTACCCTTAAGGCATTATATGTCTATAGGCTCAAGATTAGCAACTACTACTAAAGTTGAACCTTCTAAATCGTAAAAGGTAAGGCTCTATGTCTTGAGTTTACACGAGTATTTCACTCAACACTCACTTATATTACCCAACTTTGGTCCAGGTAACCTAATTCTATTGGTATCAAGCTACCTTAAGAAACTTGAACCATATTAATCCATAAACATTAATCAAAGTTGAAATATCATCCAAAGCAGTCATCAACACTCTCCAAAGGATTTAAACAAAAACAACCATTAGGTAAAGCAGTAACTTGAGCCATATTAATCCATAAACATTAATCAAAGTTAAAACATCATCCAAAGCAAACCCTAACCGTATTAAGTTAGCTCATGGCTCGGCTACAAAATATCATCATTATCCAAAAATATCAATTTAGAATAGAAGAATTGAAAAAAATGTAGAGGAAGAAATCTAGGTTTCAAAGCTCAATTCCCCCCAACTCAATGTCTTAATGCTCGTCTTCACCAGAGTTCACAGTCAGCTCAACTTGCCCTTCTTGGCACAATAAGACATCTGTCCTAGCTTAGAAAAATATGTTGTCTCTCATCTTCTTTTTATTACGTTTTATATTTGGGTTGTCCTCTAGGGTAAAAGCTATCAGCCAATGATTGTTTTTCCCTAATTTAGAGGTGAATATTCTCCATTACACGTGCATGTGAGGGACTAAATGTTGAGTGCTCTCATTGCTAATTCGGTGTTTTTTCGTTTTCTTTACCAGCATTGCCGTGACAACCTCTCATAATGCCTGGGCAGACCTTTATCCTCTGCTATCCTTCTCCCTTAAACTTGCCATTCAACAACAACAAGACCTTTCCACAAGTAATTAAAAGTAAAGATGCAATAAAGTAATCACCATATCAAGTTTTTAGATGCCCTGCTCGATTGACTAGAAATGATCTTGAAATTACCTAAATTGAAGCTAATTTTACTTAAGTACAAGCAATTAATTAAGTCTAAAACTATGAATTATAACTCTTTTCAAGAGTTGTCACTTGTCCACATTATCAGCAGCTTTTCTGCATTACTGGCAGTTTATCTGCATTATTAGCAGCTCTGCACTACTGGCAATGTATCTACATTATTGGTGGTTTGACCATATTATTGGTAGCTTATATGCATTACTAGTGGCTTATCCACAAATTGGAATGTTTGGATGGATGAGTTCTGTGGAACTCTTTTTTGAAATGTAGCGGTGATGGGTAGGATTCTTTAAAAGAAATTTGCATAACTATTTTATAAAAATCGCATTGCCATGATCATGTGCATAAAGAAAATTGATTAATTTGTATGATAAGTATGTGCTCATTATTACTTGATTTGTATACTGAATTCCTGCTTATTACTTGTGTTAAGACTCACACTGAGCTTTATAGCTCACTCCCCATTAGTTTTTTATTTTATTTTATAGATAGCCCTGAGGTTAGGATTTGATGACAGCATTTGGAGAAGTTTCTCAGATTTCTATTAAATTAAAGTAATTAAAGTTTATCTTAATATATTTATTTTGGGATTGTAATAAGTTTGAGTACGGACTATGGCATAGGACTTTACTTTGCGGATTTTTTATTCATAGTTGCATGAATTGCTTGCATGACATTAAGTTTTAAAATATGTATAAATTAGTATTTGGTTAAGATTATGCATGAAACTTGGGTTTTATTAGAACTTAACAAAATCACTCTTTTCCACTTTGACTATGAAAACGAGTTTAAGAAAAAATATATGTCTTAGTCTTTTAGGTTTTCAATTCACTATTGTTGTTTTATCGAATTTACATGAAATATTGATTTTTAGCAAAACATGATTTTAGTAAAATGTTTCGTTACGAATTTCATAAAAATATGTCAATATTACATTTTTCCGCTGCAAATCTGAGCAATGAGTTCTTAATAAAATTAAACTTAGTTTCAAAATTTATAATGCTTACAAATGAGATTTCTAAAGACATTTGATTTTATGAATTTAACATGTTTTTTTTTCAAACAGTGATGAATAGTCAAGTTCTTTAGTTTTGATTAAATAAGCAAACGGTTTTAAAATATGATTGAAATTACGAAAGTTTTGAACAGTGATCAAACTTTTACAAATACATAAAATTATGAAATTATTGATTTCTAAAATGCTCGATTTCACTTGTGTTGAACGATTTACGCAAATAAAGAATGTCTAAAAAACATGAAATATTTTCAGGGCCATTTTGTTGGCCAAATGTAGCTTTCAGAATTTGGCCATAATGTCTAGGCCGGTTTTGGGGTGTTACACTAACTTAACAGAACATACCCTTAGAAACCACTTCCAATCAATTCATATCTAAACCCATACTCTCATTTAAAACAATTGTTCACTAATATTGTCTTGGGTGGATACATATACATGGCTGATACTTATGCAGAGTTTCATACAAGCGGTTCACACTCAAACCTACCCTAATCCAATTTTGTTCACATATCCATACTGATAATTCATTACGTATAACATCCAGATGAACTCCATATCATGCTATAACAGAATCTCATAATTCAAAACAACATTGAATTAGATTCAAAATAAATTTAGAAGAAGATGCGATATCCCTTACTTTTCATAATTACAGATCATCATAACAGATACCCTTCTTGACATAGAGATACATACCTCTTTTTCATGGAAAACCCTTAAAAATTTATTCAGCTTTTATTCCAAAGCATATCAATACCTTATCCTGGTTATACTTTTTTACAAAACCATAATAACTTACTCATATCTTACCGTAGAGGAAAATATTCAGATTCATAGCTTACCAGATTTTTCTGATAATTCACACCATATAGACTTAGTAGAATAGACCATACCAATAATTAGATAGAACACACCAGTAAGGCAATCCATTTAGAATTTGCCACAAAGGCATCCCTTTCAGAGTTCACCACAAAGGCTATTCTTTTAGAGTTCGCCACAAAGGCTATCCTTAGCTATCGTGTTTACAATATGGATTTGCCTAAACTCACATTAGGTGAGGCTTGCCCATCATTTTCTTGGGACACGTAGAGAAACCCACTGAGTAATCACCATTCCTTAGTTCTTTTTTAGAGGGTGTCATGGCCATGAGATTTTCCTTCAGAGTTCATGTTTTAAGTCCCAACGGACTCCATTAGGCACCATCGTGGTGAACAGACACAGAGCTTTTGACAATCAGAATACACATCTCATAACATACATTTCAAACATATACATACTTAGCCATACTTCAATATTTTAAATCTCGTACACCAATCATCTCATACTATACTTTTCATGACTTTGGATCCATAGTTCAATCAATTTCTTATAGACATACTTCAATATGAACAGTATGCATGCAAGAGTCAGTCTAAAGACTCACCTGATTCTCACCTACTACAGTTCAAAGCTACAGATCCAGATATCCATCACGAACCAACATCAACCACAACTTAGAAACATAATTTCATCATTAATACTTATGTATATACAAATTAATTATCATTTTGATCGTTGACCATCCCATGTAGATGCCTTATATTTATAGTCTTGCTGTTCATTTAGCAAATACATATTTACTCATCCAGTACTTAACATGCACAACTTAAATACTTACCCTGATGTGAAGTAACTATTGATTGTAAAAGAACCTTAGCCTCTAGATCATCGAGGTAGGATACATTAAGATTTAAGGAAGGTTTCATCATATACCAATTAGGGAAGAGGAAGAAGAAGAAAGAAGAACCTCTTTTAGAACACATTCTGACATATAAGGATGACTCATCTTGCTTTGTTAAATTTAACAAGTGTCATGTATATTAGAACTTGCCTTCTTATTGGCCTACAATTTTCGAGAAAAATATAGATAAGTTCCCTTCATCAAACTTATTAGGCTAAACTATATAGTTTGTTTCTAACCAAACTACTTATAATATAACTAGCACAGTATTCCATACAATCCAGACGTACTATACCTTTGACGAATACTCATCCCATTTTCCCTTTTTATCCCTTAACATAAACGTCTCCTTAATACATGGTAAAATATTAGAAAATAAAATTCTTACTTACTCTTGTGACGGTTACTACATGCCCACACACATACGCCAAAACAACCTTTTGGAGGATAACATTAATAGACTGTTTATTGCTATACACTAAAACTTTGGATTCACCAGATCTAGGGTGTTACAACTCTCCTCCCCTTAACAAAATTTTGTCATCAAAATGTCTAACTTTGAAGAGTTTACATGTAATTGGCAATTAACTGATCATATCAAGTGTATACCAAGAGTTGGGTGAATTAAGGATTTGGCAATTACTCGCGCAAAATTTAAACATTACAGGCTTACCCAATTTGACAGATGTCCTAATTATATTGGAGAAATTGAACTGTTTCTATGAAATAAACTTCTTGTACGTGTTTGTTTCTGTAAAACAGGTACACAACACTTCTTCAAAATCAAACCCTAAGTTTTCCTTTAATTAACCTTTCTACTATGCATTCTTCATCTTTTAGTTCAAATTTTCCTCAAAGGTAACTTTTTTTTATTTCTTTCTTTTCCTTTTGTTGCATTACCATTACACACAATGGTTTGAACTACCACTAGAAGAAGAGGTCGAGGCTAGGCCAAGCAAAATATTACCCCTAGTAATCCCCTTCCATTTTATTTTTATGAAGTCAAGGATACACCACCGTGGGTAGAGGTAGAAATGGTTAACTGCAATAATACTCAAGATAAGATGGATTGATATTTAAGGGTTCGGGGAATCCAAAATCTAAACTTCATTTATAACTTTCATCGACCTAAGAAATCTTGTTTAAGTGACAACACTCTAGGGGTCATCTTACCTCTGATTTTGTTAGAAGCTGGCTTCCACTTGCCCTTAGACCCTTTCTTTTGCTCTGTTTTAACCGAATATGACATCGCACTCAGGAAATTATTAACCCTTTCTTGGTGGACTTTGGTTGCTTTAGACATTGATTTTTGCCTACACAATGAGCCACATTTGCTGGATGTTTTCCAAAAGTTCTATCAATTAAAGATGAAGAGACAGGGGTTATCTCCTGGTAGATCTTACTTTAGTGTACATATAGACCATGAGCCCATCATCCAAAATAGCATCTCCAACCTTCACCAAAGAAAAGAGAAATTTATAAAGGTCATTTGCATAATTGAATCGGGGTTTGGTTTTCCCACCAGATGGTCCCTTTCTAACAAAAAAGATTTGCACACACTGCCAGCCAATGGATTCTCAACTTGTTAAGAGTCAATATAAGTAGTTAAAAAAGGGCTCATCCTCGATTTGGTGGAGCTCGTTACAGATAAAAACATTTTCCAATATTGTTTACAAGACTTAAGCCCCGATAGACATCGATCGAATAATTCTATAAAGGGGTTGAATGATCTCTCTGTGCTTTTAGCCTCTGAATCATGACCATACAATTCTAATAGTGAGTTAGCACAAATTTTGTTAGGGTGCAAAAAAGAACCTCCATTATATTGTTAAAGCTTTTATGGTTTTCGTCCAAGAAATTAGAATATTATAAATAATCCTGTTACAAATTCTACTTCTACCTTAAATCGGGCTAATTCTATTGCTGATGGTGCAGGGTCTTCATCCCTTTCTCATCCTCAAGACATGGACATATCTTCTATTCTTAAAGAAGCTCGTAGCAAAGGGAAGTCTACCTCTGGTCCAACAAAGAGATCATCATCAAAGAGGTCTATTAAGAGACTGAGATTGGAGGATAGAAATTAAGAGATTGAGAGTAGTGGGTGTCCTCCATTAACAATGCGTAAATCAGATCGAGGGCCTCTCATTGTTTTTAATCCATCTTCCTTAGTTCCTACTATGCCTGAAATCCTACTCTTACTTGGAGAGTCCGCCCGACAAATAAACTCTCCAATTCACATGTTTGATCCCCTATCATTAGAGAATCAGAGTCCTATTAACGCATTGCCCCCAATCTGATCTTCTACTCATACCGGTACTCCACCTCATGATGGTCAATCCAATGAAGTAGGAAAGATCTTTCCTTAGCATGAATTTTTGGAGTCAGTGCCAACTTTCATCTCTCTCAGTTCCATCTTTTCACAATAGCAAAACTTACTACCTTTACCATTAAGGGAAGTTTTTTCCTCTTACCTTGCATTCCGTTCCACTGAATTCCCTCTATCACTCATAGTACAAGTTTCAGAAGTCATGTCTATCGAACATAGTCTTTGAAGTGGGGCTCTTAAAGAAGCAGGTAAGCATTATAACAATAAAATGGCAGTAAAGTCTGGCGAAGATTCCATAGCTAACCTACACCAAAAATATCAAGAATCTACCAATTTAATTGGAAGACTAGATATGTGAGTTATGACTCTGAAGGGTAAACATAGGGATGCTTAGACTGAGAGTACACAACTAAAAGAGGAGATCAATCTGTTGAAGGATAAGAAGTTTAATTTAAAAGAGAAACTCAGAGTTCTGGAAGAAAGTCACAAAGCAGAACTAGAAGATCTACGCCATTCTCATGATGAATTCTTTAAAAAGTATCAGGAGGATACTAAGAAGTGTTGGATTGCCAGTACGCCTTGTGGCACAGTGGAAAAATTATTTTGGTGATCGTCAACCACAGATTCATGTACGAGGAATGAGTTAGGTTGAAATAGGGTTGAATGTATACCTTTTCAAAACTGAAGAATGACGAGTAAGGCTGTTAGTTGGATTCCTTTGTGCAATGTCAATCCGAGCCGCAAAAAAGTGTCTCGGCCTCTACATAGTCCACCCAGTTAAGCACGAACACCAAAAACTCTTTGAACGTTTTTAGAGAGAATACAAACTTTTTGGTTGCTAAACCTAGTTTGATTTTTCTTACTCTCACCTACATAATACAGGATTGTATTCCTTTTAATAATATCATGTGTATTAAATACAAATAATTCCCTTTTACTTTTTAGAGAAAATCATGAAATATTTTGAAACTATATTCTTTCTAAAATAATACTAAATCCCACAAATATTTACTCTGGAATGAAGTTGTGAATCGTATCCACCAGGTAACACTATCCACCAGGTGTTCCTGTCTCATGGGCGATATTGTATGCTAGGCGAAACTGTCTACCACATTATACTCATCCACCAATGATAAGAATCTGCCATAGTTGTATGTAGGAAGGTATACGTCCATTCTCTTAGAGTGAAGTCTGTTTGCTTTAACCATAGGGTGTGACCTTGTAGGTTCTTGTAACATTGGTAGTAATACTAGAACATATCTGATGTTAGAAGCAATGAGTGGCGTCTAGCAATGCATCATTACTACCTGAGTTACAAGAAGTCGCGATTCGACAGAACCTTTTTGTGACAAACTTTTCATGTGTCATATCCTTTTATCCTTTATAACTAGATTGGACACAAGTCATGGTATAGTCACGCTTGTATAGTCCAATCTCATATTTCTTGATATTTTGACTAGACTACATTCAAAAAATAAGTGTTATATCTCATAACAACTTATTTGAGCATGACCATGTATTTCTAGTCTCACTCTTTCAAGTGGCCCGATATATTACTCCCATTATGTAGGAGGGATAAATGCTATCTTGATCAATCATATCCCACTACATGGATTGTGGTATATCCAACATCAGTCTTTATAGTACAATTTGTTATGTTAAACATTTGATTGTATTAAAATATATGACTCATGATGTTGAGACAATGATGATATCAAGTCTAAGGATCATATACATAATTATCATAATGAGTAATGTTTGTGACTACTACATAATAATCAATGAAATATACTCATGGCAGGTTAGTCTAGTATGTTGTTCTTTAACACATACTTATGTATTGATTTTGACATCCCTATGTCAATGACAACACTTTCTTATTAATCAACTACACATTAGTCTCAATGCATTATTATTGTCCAAGCCCACAATAATACTTGACTAAAGACCTTTTAAGAATAATCATTTTATTCTTAGGACTTTATTATTGATCAATTTATTTATATACACAGAAAAAGAAACTGAAACAATAATGATAATGCCTTATATTTATAATGAGGTAAAATGAGTATGTAATTACAACCATATTATGATTGGTCTTTGGGCATACTCTAAAAAGAAGAATATTACTCAGGCTTTACCAGAGTGGAGATCAAATTTGCTTTTACACGCCTAAGTGGTTGTAGGTTATTTCGATCTAAGTCGCGTAGATTTCAATTGCCTTGAAAATTTTTTTATAGGGTCTCTCATTTTCAACATTTACAATCCTAAGGGTGAAGAGTGGGAATCCTTTCAAAGACAATGGAGGCAATCAGGTGACCTATTCATTCCCAATACGCCCGATGTTGAAGACAATGAAGAGGGTTTGGTATCTGAGGGTCAAAATCCTGAAGATCCTCCTCTAATTGAAGAGATCTCATCTGAACCAACTAATTTGTGTAATCAAAGAAAGGAATGAAATTCTCTTTGTTTAATCATGGCTCTACTTTTCAATGGATTTGTAATATAAAACCAATTTTTTATCTGTACTTTGTCTCTTTATTTCAACATTATTTCTCTCCATTACAATATTATTTTTTCATGCATCTACCTCATAATAGACAATTCAATTATACTTGATGAACTCTACTAAGTTCGGCGTATTATGCATATATGGCTTTTTCCACAAGAGTTGTCCAAAAGTTGACCAAATCGGGCTTTGATACCAAACTTCTAATGCCCTCAACCTGACCCAGTTCACCGAGTCTGGATCTCGAGTGTTATTAAATGATACAAAACATTTAACAAAAATAATTTACTATTTTTAATTTATTTTAAATCTATTATTTGAAGTTTCAAAAGAAAACCTTACCATTTGAAAAATTAAAATAAAATATATGATAAATAACTTATTACATCAGATTTGATGGTGATCTTTACAAGTTAGAAATTATTTTAAAATAGACTCACAAGGCGTATTCAAGACTGCACCACAAATCCACTGTTTGCATAATAGCCCACTCTGCCACCAACTTGGCATACTCCTGGAATTGTCCCTCTAAGCGAAACCTCTTCTTAACATAGCTGAAAATAAATAAAAAACCTTGTAAGTACAAGAGTACTTAGTGAACTCATGTACCATACCTTGATGGATGCTTTGTAATCTTGTATAAATTTTCTGAGTCAATTACTTCTTTGCATCATTTACTATGGTTGAGACCATCACAATATTAACATTCCTTTATACGCCAATTGTAATGCCCTTATCATACTTAATCTTCCATATCTTGTTAACTGAGGAATCCTTCCAATCATTACAATAAATCTCTTGTTGCATGATACTTACTTAACAGAACATACCTTTAGAAACCACTTTCAATCAATCCATGCCTTAACCTATACTCTCATTTCAAACAATTGTTCACTGACATTGTCTTGGGCGAAAACATATACATGGTGGATACTTACACAGAGTTTCATACCAGTGGTTCACACTCAAACTTACCTTAATCCAGTTTTGTTCTCATATCCATACTGATAATTCATTGCGTATAACATCCAGATGAACTCCATATCATGCTATAATAAAATCTCATAATTCAAAACAACATTGAATTAGATTCAAAATAAATTTAGAAAAAAATGAGATATCCCTTACTTTTCATACATACAGATCATCATAACATATACCCTTCTTGACATAGAGATACACACCTCTTTTTCATGGTAAACCCTTAAAACTTTATTTAGCAATTATTCCAGAGCATATCAATACATTAGTTTGGTTATACTTTTTATAGAACTACTAGAACTTACTTATATTTTACCATAGAGGCAAACATTCAGATTCATAACTTTTTAGATTTTCCTGATTGTTTACGCCACATAGACTTAGCAAAATACACCATACAGGTAATCAGATAGAACACACCACTAAGGCTATTCATTCAGAATTTGCCACAAAGGCATCCCTTTTATAGTTTGCCACAAAGGTTATCCTTAGTTGTTGTGTTTATGATATGGATTTTCCTAAACTCACATTAGGTGAGGTTTTTCCATCATCGTCCTGGGATACGCAGAAAACCAAATTGGGTAATCACCATTCCTTAGTTCATTTTCAAAGGGTGACATGATCATGGGCTTTTCCTTCAAAGTTCATATTAGACTTCGTGTTTTCAGTCCCGACGGGCTTTGTTAAACACCACCACGGTGAACAGACACAAACTTTTTTGACAGACTCTTCATGCATTGACACAATTCAAGTTCAACCTTTTACTTTACTATCATACACCCAATTAGAATACACATCTCATAGCATACATTTTAGACATATACATACTTATCCATACTTCAATTTTTCAATACTCGTACACCAATCATCACATACTATACTTTTCATGACTTCGGATCCATAGTTAAATCAATTTATTATAGAGATACTTCAATATGAATAGTATGCATACAAGAGCAAGTGTAAAGACTCACCTGATTCTCACCTACTGTAGTTAAAAGCTTCAGATCTAGATATTTATGACGAACCAACAACAACCACTGGTTAGAAACAAAACTTCACCAATAATACTATTGTATATAGAAATTACTTATCATTTCAATAATTGACCATCCCATGTAGAAGCCTTATACTTACAGTCTCACTGTTCATTTACCAAATACATATTTACTCATTCAGTACTTAACATGCACAGCTAAAATTCTTACCCTGATGTGAAGTAACTATTGATCATAAAAGAACCTTAGCCTCTACATCGTCGAGGTAGGATACACTAAAATTTAAGGAAGATTTCATCATATACCACTTAAAGAAGAAGAAGAAGAAGAAAGAATAATCCCTTTTATAACACATTGTCATATATAAATATGACTCATCTTGCTTAGTGGAATTTAACAAGTGTCATGCATATAAGAACTTGCCTTTTTATTGGCCTACAATTTTTGAGAAACTATATAGCTAGTGTCCAACCAAATATAAATATAAATATAAAATATAAATAAGTATTGCATACAATCCAGGAGTATTATACCTTTGATGAATACTCATCACATTTTTCCCTTTTATCCCTTAACACATACGTCACCTTAATACATGGTAAAATATTAGAAAATAAAATTCTTACATACTCTTGTGGAGGTTACTACACACCTATAGTATACACCAAATTAATCTTTTGGGCGGATAACGCTATGCCAGACAGGCTATTTACTACTTGTACATTGAAACTTTGCAGTCGCCAGATCTGGGGTGTTACATCTCACTCATATATATATAACAAGTTTCTCTTATTGGAACTTAACAAGTGTCACTTTAATAAAAAATTGTTCCTTCTTAATGGCCTACCGGTTCTGAGAGAAACACAAACGAGCATGATGTATAATAAATATTTGACTAGTCAATCTAGTTGACTCCTTACCTTATCTCATTACAAAACCCAACTAACGCAGTACTAGACAAACTGGGCACACCATGCATATGATAGTAACTCAACCAGCTTACACTTCTCATGATATACCCTTATCTTAGATAGCAAAAAACCTTTATTCACCTCTATGGCGGATCCTATGTGACACATTCCTATTCGCCAGAAGACTATAACATGAAATTTTACACTAAGCAAAAAAAATAACTTCCAAACTCTACGTCTTAAACTCAGATCTGATAGACTCGTGATGTGATACAATCAATGTTAGAGTATGCCCAAAGACCAACATACTCGTTTTACCTTGTTTGTTAATATAAGACATTACCATTATTATTTCAATTTCTTATTCTGTGTGTATAAATAAACTAGTAAAGGATAAAATGATTATTCTTAAAAAGGTTCTTACCCGAGTATTATTGTGGGCATGGACAATGATAATGCATTGAGACTAATGTGTAGTTGATTGATGACAAACTGTTATTGACATATGGATGTCAAAATAAATACATGAGTATTTGTTAGAGAGCAACATACTGGACTGGCCTGCCATGAGTATGTTTCTTGGATTATTATGTAATAGTTATAAATATTACTCATAGTGATAACTATGTATATGATCCTCAGACTTGAGATCATCATTATCCCAACATCGTGGGTTGTAAATTTTGGTACAGTCAAATGTATACAATAGCGTACAGGGTCACACCCTATATTTGAATCTAACAGAATCCAAATACATTTAGTATTGTATATAAGGTCACACCTTATAGTTAATTTATTTGATAGTTAAATATTAAACACATTATATGTACAAACTTGTTGTACACAAATAGAGAACATAGATAAAATTAATATATGAATTTGATTCAAACAAAATATTAAGTACATATATTTTACAAAAATTATTAATATAAATAGTTATAATAATAATTTTGGTCAAAATATAAAAGGACATGGAAAGTAATATTCTTTTGGAAAGAATATGATACCAAAGAAAATAAGAGAATAATCCCGTTTTTATTTTCTAAAATATGATATCAAAGAAAATAAAAACGAAACGAATCCTTTACTGTGTTAGGGTTACCAAGAAAACAAAAAAAGGGTCTAGCAGTCGTTCTTGAAAATTCTCTTTGAAAAGTTCAAGCAAATTTTGCTATTCATTCTTTGATTGGGTGGATTATGTAGAGGTTGATAGTACTAGAAAAAACATATGTTTTCGTACAATGACAGTTCAAGCTAACAAGCATGACAACGAAAGTTACTTGAAGATTAGAGGAATTTAATCCACTTGTTCTTAATAGTGTTCCATTTCCATCATCGGAAGGTGTGGCTAATGTGCATGTTTAAGCCTTTGATTAAATATAGAATTTAAGCTTGGTAAGATATTCTTTGCAATTTAATGCATCGACAATCACCTATCCTTTTATACCTTGTGAGCAGTTAGCATTCTGTTGAATATTCACGTTGGGAATCCCAGTTTATCAGTACATATTTTATCTTATTGTTTTCAAGCTATTGCTTCGACAACAACATTCACAATTCACAATTTATCTTAATCCTTTTAGTTATCTTTAGCACATATTTTAGTATTTTCAATTTAGTAATTTACATTTTATGACTCAGTGGATCATAGCTTATTTACCCTTAATTTTATCATATTTTGGTACTGATGTCGCTACATGAGTAATTTCAGATTGCACCCAGAATTGTGGCCGCACCTGACAGCTGTTCGAATAGGAACAAAAATGCGCGAGCTATCCAGTCTGGTACAACTAACTTGTACGTACAGAGATAACATGATTCTAATGAAAATGACACCTGGACTATTTGGGAAAAGTATATAAATATTCACATAAAAAAGAAAAAAAGAAAGAGAGAGAACTTTTTGGATCATCTTCTTCACTTTATCCGTTGAAGCTTTTGGCTATCGTGTCTTAAGCTTCGATGGGTGAACCGGCGTGAAAGGGATGCAGGCCAGCTCTTGACGAGGAGCCCTGAGTGCGACACAAGGAGGAATAGACAGATTCAAGTCGAGTTGTCTAGTAATAGTATTTTTCACTTGTTTCTTTTATTTTTCTTTTCTAAACGCTAGTGATTACTTCCTATTTCATGTTAGTAAGGAAGTAGACATGATTTTTGGGTTAAATGTTATTTTATTCAATCTTGCTTCTACTGTTTAATCTTTGGGTTTGAATGTTTTTAGCATGGAAGTGCTATTGAGGTCACTGACACTGAAAGGTGCAGTGACAGTTCAAGCTAACAAGCATGACAATGGAAGTTGCTTGAGAATTAGAGAAATTTAATCCACTTGTTCTTAATAGTGTTCCATTGCCATAACAGAAGGTGTGGCTAATGTGCATGTTTAAGTCTTTGATTAAATATAGAAGTTAAGCTTGGTAAGATATTCTTTGCAATTTAATGCATTGACAATCACCTATCCTTTTATACCTTGTGAATAGTTAGCATTCTGTTGAATATTTACGTTGGGAATCACAGTTTATCAGTACATATTTTATCTTACTTTTTTCAAGCTATTGCTTCGACAACTACATTCACAATTTATCTTATTCCTATATAATTATTGCACTGACATTGGTAGATAAAAGACAACCATCCTCGTGGGATCAATATTCGACAGACTCATATCTGTTACTATACTTGCATAGATAGTGTACGCTTGCACATTATTTCTATGACGCTAAATAGCCGATCAGAGGCCGAGACATTTTCATTTGTCTTGGAATCGACATCGAATCAACAACATCCTTTCATTGTTTTTTTATTATTTAAGAATGTACATCTTCAACCTTAATTCAACTTGTTTTATTCCTCATACTTGGATCCATGGCTGAGGATCATCGAAATAATTTTTCTATTGCACGATGGGACGTACTGGTGGTCACAACAATTAGAAGGCATGTAGATGTTAAGTTATCTATTTGGCATAGTATAATCCACTCAATTTTAGTCTTTCGGCGAATGAGAGTTGGCGTAAAGTATCTGCAATGTAAGTAAATTAATGATTCTATCTCAGGTTGTTCTGCTAATTAAGAAAATATTATGGCAAGTGAAGAGTAATTATGATGTGAGTTACCGCTAAATGTATAGTATGCCTAATTTGCCTGAAACATTGACCTACTTGGGTTTTGTAATGTGATCTGGTTAGGAGCCAACTGGATTGACTGGTCAAATAATATTTCTATAGGATCCTCTTTTATATTTCTCTCAGATTTTGTACGCCATTTATTTGGACAAATTTTGGGTACAACTGACACTTATTGTAACCCCCTAAACCTGACCTAGACATTTTGGACGAATCTCGGAGATCACATTGGCCATGACAATGGTGCAATAAAAACATTTAGGACTCTTTCTCTTTTAAAAATCACCTTCGCAAAAACTAAACTTTAGTTGATACCGTTTAATTTTAGAAAAGTCAAGTATTGAGAGTGTATTAGGAAAATGTCATAATTCAATTCAAACATCACAGTAGACAAATTTCTATATCTAAAACTCATTTGTCGTTTGAAAACATAGATTAACATACATCTCGTAAAATATCAGTTTCGTGTAATGGAAACCTAGTATTGAGTTTTTAAAAACTTCTTTACTGAGCTTTTTATTATTTTATATAACATCCATCTTAAGTTGTTATTTTCGCAAATCCTTTATGTGATAGTTTTTAAAAACATAAACCATGCAAAAAAATCCCAATCCAAAGTCCGGAGAAAACAAAGTCCAAGTCCAAAGTAATAAAACAAATCCCAGAATATCAAATACCAATAAAAATAATTTTTTTTGAAAAATGATCGAGAGCGCCTCCATAGCCAAGCTGATCCACCTTGATTATCTGAAAAATTAAAATTTAAAAGGGTGAGCTTAAAAAACCTAGTGTGGGTTACCAATAATAACAATAACAGAATTTAACTCATAACAACTTCAATTTAAGCAGATCCTAAAATGCTAAATATTCATTCACAGAATCAGATATGGTAGAATGCACAATGGCGATGTCAATACAGATTTTTAGAAAACAAATCCTACCCAACTCTGCTACACACCATAAAGAGTTCCCAAAACTCATCGATCCAATAACACACCAATAATGTGGACTAACCATCAAATAGTAAAGTCAAGCTGCCAGAAACAAAATAATATGGTCGAACCACCAGATATTGCATATTTATTACCAAATATAGAATATTGTGGATAAGCCACTAGATAATGCAAATTTATTGCCAGATACCTCCTCCATACATATTTTCTCAAGCCCATGCATGTGATATGGCATACAAAACAGATTTTTAGTAGGCATCCTTTACATGCAAATTAGAATTTTGGAATATGGCATGGTTAACATGCGGATAAGATCTCGTTTATATTTTATCACAATGGCGTGCTTAACATGCAAATCAGAATAAGAAATATGGCATACTTAACATGCGAATTAGAATATCATAATAGTACCATATTTTTCATGTCAATCAGAACATCGATAAACATATTTTCACATCATTTACATATACATAATCCAATTTCCTTAAATCACATGTCATGAGTAACAAAAATCACATAATTACATATTTTACAGAAATTTCCAAATCACAGTCATTATCACAGATCTGAAGTTTTGGGAACTTACTCGGTATCATCTTTTATCGAATTTTAAATCAATCCTTAAGAACACTTTTGTGTTCAACCAATATTTCATTATTCAAAGAATAATATTAACAATAATATTTTATTACTTATTACATTATTTTTATCAATATTATCATCAACCATCATTATTAAAATAAATCCCCACACCTTGTAAATCCAATTGCACAAATCCTGATTCTACTTCGAAAAGGGAGGTTTTGATTCTTGAGTCACTACGGTTTCGACCAAATACTCGTCTTAGTATGGATTTAAGAAATAAATAAACAACCTTTGATTAAAAATGATTGTGATTCGATGAGACTTACGCAATTGATCGTGAAATCACACACTTCTACAAATGGAATACTCTTTCGGGATTTTTGAATGGCACTTCATGAAGGTACGATAAACAAAGTGTTAGTAACATCCTAATCAAAATAATAGTATGAAAGAAAGTTATGAATCAGAGGATCTTCTATACTTATAAAATAACGGAGGAAAAATGCTCAACAATATTTCCCGAAAGTCGACTAAAGAGGAGGATTCGACACTAAAATGCACAAAATAACGAGTTAGAAAGATAAGATAAGAAGTGATCTTTTAATAAATAAAAATAAGAATTGAGGGATTACAAAGATGAGTTTTGAAAAGAGGAGAAGAAAAGAAGAGAAATGGAGAATTTTGGTAGTGGCCGACGGCGGTGGCACGACGGTAATGCAATGGTGAGATGACGACGGTGGCGATGAAGGAGAGGTGGTGGTATGGTGGAGGGTGAAAGAAAAATGAGGAAAAAGGGAATTATAAGGTGGTAAAAAGGAAGAAAAGGAGAGAAGAATGGAGGAGAAAGTGGTGGTGGGGCTAAAGGAGAGGAGGAAAGAAAAAGGGAGAAAATAAAAATGAAGTGGGAAGTGCCTAGGTTCAATGGTCAGCGAAGGTAAGGTAAGGGGGAGGTTTTGGCAAGTTGAGGTAACAATGACACAAAAAGTGGATCATCGTATTGAAAACGGGAGAACTTTGGGAAGGTTGACCTATTAATCAAGGTAAGAATCTTCCTTTGTATGGCAATATGTGCTGGACGACAAGAGTTTTCACACTAGCTCAAAATTGTCAAGAAAAATTAATTAAAAGATGTGCTTGTGGGGGCTTGAACTTGGGACATTATGGAAACAACTGACACAATTAACCACTAGACCATAAATTCCCTTGTGACAGAAACTAGCACAAATAAAATAATAAAATCTAGGGCCTGGCACATATTAAGTTCCATTAGGGGGAAACTAAGTATATATAAATATATGGTGAGAAGGGTTCGTTTGGGGATGGTTTTATCTTTCTTCAATATTACTCTCTCATTCTTTTTCTTCTTAAACTTATATGTTTTCTTCTCCTTTATTAAGCCGGAAGCAAAGATTTTTAAATTAATCAGAGGTTGTTCCACCTCCTGATAAGTCTGATAGCTCTACATTTTAAGTTTTTGAAAGATTAAGGATAGTAAAAAACATTTCAACAGTAAGTTGTGAGCAAGAGAGCCTGCATGGGGGTTGTCTGTAATTGAAATACTAGTCATTTGTTTGTAAATGGGTTTTAATGGTGGTTCCATGTTCTTTAAGCAATTGTTGTTGCTGGTTCGAGAGGGATGTTTGGGTTTTGGAACTTCAAGCTACAGTCTTGGTGAGTATCAAGAGAGTCTCTATCTTGGCTCTTACATGTGGATTGTTCAAATTAAAATACACATGAAGAAAATATATAGAACAACTAGTAAGTGTGTGTGAGAAGTAATGCAAAGATCCTGCATGAGAACAATATTGTTTGCATAAGAAGTTAAATTGAAAGTCTGCCTATGATTATTTGAAATGAGAGAGCAAGCATCGGTCAAGTATGTAAACAAATACGGTAAATAACTTTTATGTATAACATTCCTTGTGATGCCTCTGGTAGGGGAGTTGTAGTGCTAACCAGACTGACAGATCACAATATGAAGGTATATGTAAGACCATGTGGTAGGGATCCATGGCATTATATGATTAGTAAAGCATTCATGGTGATGCCTCTAGTGAATTGGAGATTGAACTGACAAATCATGACATGTAGTGGAATAAGTCCATGGGGGAGAAACCCATGACACCTTCTGTGGAAGTTTGCCAGGACAGTAAATATGTGTTCTATAAGTGCCTTTGTGGCATATTCTATAACACTCTATACCCGGTTCGATTACCTGACCAAGCTATAAGGTTTACAACTGTTAAAAATTACTATCAGACAAAAATTCGGCATAAATAATCAACAAATCTATTAAACAACATTAACACAAGTGTGATGTGATTTACAATCAAAATCTGGCATTAAATTAAGCATACAAGAGCCTTAAACCAATCTCAGAACCAAATCAGGTCTAATTTGAAACTTTTACAAAAAAAATTAGGTAAAAAGTGAGATAGGGGTCACTCGACCGTGTGACAAGGCTAAGATCGTCTGGTCCTATGACATGGTCATGTTGCCTAACCCTATAACAAACTAATGTTGTGTAATTATGGGTCACACGATCGTCTCACCAGACCGTGTAACTCACTGTGACTGTGTGGATGAACCTCCACCAAAATCAAATAGACCACATGTTCGTGTCATACAACCATGTGTGGCACACGACCGTGTGCACCTAAACATGCCTTCAAAAGCAGGCTATCACACCTACATAAAATTCATCAAAAACTTACCACAACATACCAAATAACATCTAACCTAAGTTTCTAACCAATATGACATCATTGGCACCACAATTCAAGTATTAAACTTTAACCATTCAAGCATAACAACCTAACATTCCATGTCTATTCAACCACCAAAATTTCTTTATTTCCTCATGTGAATTCATGAAACCAAGTTAAAAAAATAACCAAAACTTATACTCATTTCATAGCCAAGGTAGTATGAATAACACCAAGTAGATTTATATCATCACAAGCCAACAAAACAACCATCATAACTTACAAACTTATACATTAATACACATAAAAAAATGGCACAAAACATAACCAAAAACTTTTAACATATATTGCTAAACCCTATTTACATGCCACTTATAATCAGGCCAAAATAAGTAAATAGCTACCGAAAGAGTTGACGGATAGAGTGATCTCTAGAAACGATCCAATTGACAACTCAAATCCTACAATCTACAAGGAAGAAAACGAAACGATGGAAGCTTATGTAAAGCTTAGTAAGTCGTTTAATTAAACTTCACAAACTTGTAAATTTTTAAGTATACAATTCAAATTGAATACAAAACTAGAATTCCATGCCTTGTTTCACATTTTCTAACATACCAAACGGTTGAACATGTACATATAACATTAGCAGGATCTCATTTCACATGCCTATTCTCTATCAATAAATACATAACTTTTCATGCTTTTAAACATCCATTAACTATTTTTCCTGGAGAATTGTAGTGAATTAACTTTGGATTCTCAGGGAAATAATTGCTCACATGAGCTGATCATCGGGACATTAACCATTACATGATGCTGTTCACACAAGCTGGTGAGAATTTTCAACAAATGCTAGATTCTAGCCATCAGTATGGTATCACCACTGGTACATAGTATGTAGAAATATATATATCACTGGCACAGAGTGCTTGGAACTATAACACCAGTACATAGTACCTGAAAATTGTAATCATCGACACCTAGTGCCTAGAACACCCTAATGACATGTCATTTGTATCCTAATCATCCACTAAGCTCACATAGGCCTTATTTAATTTTCCATAATCTTTTCACCTTTCTAATATTATACCATGATCAACTTAATCGTATGTACTTCATATGATTATTCCATTCAAATCACACATACACTTTTACCATGCTTTACAATTCAATCCTTCATTTCCAATTGTATGCCTTACCTCAATTAACAATGCTAAATATTCACACATACATTTGATTCATAAATAAACTTAATAACCTCATACAAAATTACCTAAACAAAGTAGCTACCGATACCACATGAAGACTACTTGACAACTTTTCCTTTCCCATAATTATTGACTGGTTGATCCATTTCTTGATCTATATATAAAAATTTAGCTCAATTAACCAATTCAATACCTTAAAATATCTAAAGTCATGTATTTGAACCTTTAATAAAGTTTTACATTATTATCCTAAACTTTCATCTTTTATTCAATTTATTCCCTAAACTCGAAACTCACACAATTATCACAATTAAGCACAAAATCAAACTAGCCAAATTTTTATTTATTCATCTACAACCCAATATTATTGAAATTTCACAAGAATTTCACCCTATGTTCATTATTTTATCATTTTAGTCCCTAAGCTTAAAACTATGTAAAATCACTTTCCAAATTAGTACAACTCATCATCAAGCTTCAAACTAAACAATTAACAACTAAAAAGCTGCAAGAATATCAATGACAAGTTTTCAAAACTTTGCCAGTTTCATAAAAAAGCCTTTGGGCTAGCTAGATTAAGCTACAACGATATAAAAAGCATAAAAATCATGAAAAACGAGTGAAATGGACTTACATGCAATAGTATAAGCAAGACCGAATCTTGAAGACTTAGAAACTATTGAGTTTCGATGGGGAATCCTCAAATAGGGAAGATGAAATTAATAGTTTATGTTTTTACATTTATTATTATTAGTTTAACATTTTAATAAATAATCACATATAATTTAATTATTTTGTAACCACAAACCGCCCGATATGATCAATTATGGACTACTTACAACATTAAACCTCCTACTTTTACTTTTAAACAATTTAATTAATAAACATCAATACTGATTAACTTTTATAAATTTTACGATTTAGTCATTTGTAACACCCCAAACCCGGCCCGGACGTTATAGTCGAATCTGGTGTGTCACATTGAAATGTCTTTCGAAAATTAAACTTGTTGATAAAAATTCGTCTCTAAGTTTAAAAACCTTTTATTAGTGTTTAACAAAACATCTAGTAAAAAATGTTTTCCTTGTTATCTGCTATTGTTATGTTAGGTTGATTAAAAATCACGGAAGCTTTTGAAAACAGTAATGTTTAATTTTCGTGTCTTTGAAAATAGTAATTATTTTGAAAATTTGTCTTCTCCTAAACTAGCAGTTTTAGATAAGTAAGAAAAAGGCCAATTAAAAATTTATACCAACATAAATGGCCTTATTACATAATCAAAACCCAACACAAACTTTAAATTAAAAGAAAAGCTAGTGTAGAACAACTGCAGTTGTGTGGCCACCTCCGAGTCCCTCATAGCACCAATTCACCTATTGCTGAGGAATACCTGTACAGTTAAGAGGAAAGGGTGAGTTTACGAGAACTTAGTGTATAATCCCCTATCAGTCAGTCAGTATACAACATGCAATAACAGACTGGGCCTGAGCCTTATTCAGTAACGGTACAATGTGGGTCTTAGCCCAATATAGTAACAGTGTGGGCCTTAGCCCAACGCAGTATCAGTACAGTGCAATAATGCAACCCATCACAATCCAACCAACACACCACTCCGTACCACCAACACACCATGTGGGGATAAAATCTACACACCCAACCAACACACCAACATCGTAGTAAAGCTGCTAGTAATAGTATCGCAGCAAAGCTGCCAGTAACAGAATATGTGGCAAAGCCACCAGTACAGTAGACTTCCTCCATAACAGTATCCCAACCCAATGCAGTATGTCATGTCATAAATCATACGTGTATGCAGAATGTCAAACTCAGTAACAGTCATATACAATCATGAACACATCAGTCAACCTACCTCTAGGGGTATAACGGTCATTTCCTTCTATTAGGAGTAATATAATCATTTTACCCTTTTGGGGTATTTTGGTCATTTTACCTATTTTGGGGCTTGCTGTAGATATCGACCCCTTAAAAGGTCCGTAGTTACCTCGAGCAACTCAAGTAACCTAAGTGGTCATAACAGTGTAAATGGGCCCAAGGCCCATTACTCGACCCAAGTGGGCCCACACGCTGATGCGGCCCGTTCAGTCCAGATTTCACCACGGCTATGAGATCTACATAGCCTAGTCCAGTATTTGCCACAAATTTTGGATTTCATCCGTGTGGGGCCCACGAGTTCATTGAGCCCACACGACTCATTTCGGCCTAATGTGGCCCATTACAATCTAAGCCCATGAAAATTCCCATGGAGGCCTCTACAGTCTATCTCCCATGATTCGCGGGTTTGGCTTGCCATACGAGCAATCGCACACCCGTGTGGTCTCAAACGCCGTATTGTCAGCTTTTCGACTTTTGTCGTTTTACAGTTACAGTGGGGTGTTTACACACCTGTTTACGAGAGGAGCGCAAATCTCCACGAACACCAACCTAGATTCAAACATGACCCAATATCAATCCTTTAATCTCTAGGGTAAAAGACCCTCTTATTGACACTTAATCCAAAAACACCATCCTTACCCTGCTTGAATGAGGGCGACTTTAATCTTCCAAGACTGCTAACCAAAAGTGATCACACGCTTTTATCGATTATCTGTACCACATCGCCGATCTCATTAACTAAGTTAGGCCATATAAGTGGCTTTAATCCATGAACGATATCCTATAGAAACATAATCAGTATACAACCTAAACCCCGAAAGAGAGATAACTTATTACCTTGATTGAACGCTGACAACAAGGGTTGCGACTACTTCAAAACCACTTACAATCCACACTTTTCGAAGGAAACCCTAGAACCGTAACGAGAAACACATCGTGAGGAAAGAATCAACAGTCAGTAATCAAAGGATAAAAAAAGAGGGTATTCAGTTTTAAGAAAAAGAGTAGAAGAGAACAAGTTTAATCAAAAAGTGAGGAGTATAAACACTTTACCGATAATTAGAAACACTTGCAGCACCGGAACAATAAGAAGTAGCGGAGAGAAGATCGGCACAGAGAATGGTACAAAAAAATAGTGATATTGGCTAGAAGGTAGAGGGAGAAATAGCCTGGCAAAGGTAAACTGATTGGAAGACAAAAAGGATATTCGGCCAAGGGAGTACAGATTGAGGGCGAAGAAGAAGAGAGAAAAAAATGGAGAACCAAAAGCCGATAAATGAAAGAAAGAAATGAAAATTCGGCAGATGCTAACACCAAAATGCTCTTCCAATGCTGAAAATGACCAACACTTTCCCCAATCGAATTCTCAAAGCTAGAGTTTTCCCCCAAACGGCACAGCACTTTCTCCCAACCAAAACTCCTTGATTTTCTCCATGTATCTCTCCCCTTATCCCTCCTTAAATTACTCCACTGATTTCTCCTCAACTCCCCCAACAACTCTATTCAAATTCTATTCAAACTCCACTTAGCTGTGTTTCAGTCCAACTCCACTACCTACACAACTCAGGCAGCAAAATAAATACTCCATTACGTAACCCAAGACTTGAACCTCAGGCCTCACAGTTACACAACATGCCACATTTCCACCAAACCACAAGTTCTTTTTGTGTCATAAAACAAGCATTAATATTTATAAGGCCTATATGCTAGTGTCCAGATTCATTTAAGAGAAAAAATAAAAAAATTGCAAAAGCTAAGACTTGAACCTAGGCTTCTCAAATACTCCCATACACACCCAAATGACTTAGCCACAGAAGTAGACAAGTATTTGCGTCAAATCATGCAAAGAAATTAAAGACTTAAATTTTTGGGGCGTTACATCCTTTTTCTTTAATTAACTATCGAAACATAAAAAAGATTTTAGACCAAATTCCAATACATCTATATAGTAACTTCATAAATATTTAATAAAAATATTTATAGGCTCGGTTTACAAAAACGAGGTTCTAATACCTCATTTTCCAAAACCACTTGCTTTAGAGACAAACCACTTGTACTTAACTATTCATTCAAGTAACAAGAATTATCGTATCAAAATTCAATATAATACTATATTTGACTCGTAAATATTAAATAATAATATTTATGGACTTACTCGTTGAATTTTTGGTCCCAAAACCACTATTTTTGACACCGTTGAAAATTGGGTTGTTACATATTTTGTAAGTGCCTTTGTGGTGTATTTGGGGATGCCTACATATCAGAATCTGATTATCCATCTTTGTGGTAAGATCTGGGTAAGTTCTGAGATATCTTCGATAGATAATTCTACAGTAAGGTTTTGATATGTTTGAAGATAATTTGGTTTGGTCAGTCTTCTAATAGAGTTGAATGAGGTTTTTGAAAGAAAGTATGCATTTGTATTTCAAAAAAGGGAATCCGCCATAGTGGTCTGTCAATATAGGATATGGGAATTTTTATGTTTGTGAAAAGTAAAAGTGTTTGATGGTCTGAGTTTGTCTACACTATGAAGGGTTGGAATCTGAGTTATCTGGTATCTTCTATACACAAATAGTGTTATATCTTGTTCTAAGGATTATTTGGAATTTGGGTCGTTAGACAATTTGGGCATGCTTGTGTCATGAACCATAGACATTTGAAATTCGTCTATTTGATATGGGGTGTTTCATCATCAGTATGAGCATGTTTTGGGTTTGAATCAATATATGATATGAGGAGAAGTTTGATAGTCAACAAATTCTGTATGGCAATTCGCCCAAAGGTAAGGTTAATTAGTACGTATCCGCCAAGGGATAGTTTATGTGAATAACCATTATGGAAAAAGGTGAAGTGTAAGGTTGTTGAGGAAATCTTTTGAAAGTGAGTTCTATATAGATATTCTTTTGAGAAGTACCTTTGTTGTTTCAAGATTAAAGAAAAGGTAGAAATCATCTAGAAAGCTCTGGAGTCAGCCAAGTAATAAAGTGAGAGATGATATGTTAAGTATGGTACTTGGCGTATAAGTATATGTATATATGATATTATGAGTGTATTTGCCAAAGATAGATTAGTAATCCAAGATCCTCATAATGAAGAAATCAATTACAAATGTTCCAAGGTATTTTGCATTAAAAGCTCACTAAGTGCATGTGAACTTATAATCATTTTTTCCTGTTTTAGGTGTGGCTATAAATAAGTTCGCTAGGAGAGACCAAGCCAAGATTGTGTCAGGAAAGTGGTGAACTGGGATACTATGCATGCAGAAAATACTCAGAATTATGACATATAGTTCTCTACACTAAGAGAGTCTGTTTTTAACAAACTGGTGTGTTGTAACATTGTTGTAATTATTTGATATTCTCTTTATATAGAAGAATAGTACAAAAATAAAACAAATTGTGTGGAAAAAGTATTATACACAAATTGTTTAAATATTAGTCTAAGTGTTTGTATATCGTAACATTTCATATATGGACTTGGGGATTCGGACCGGGTGGAGGGTGTTACAATTTAATTAATATAAGAGCTTTTGGTTTAGCCAATCCTCTGGTAATTAAGAAAGAGTCAGTCATTTATGCATAGTACGCTAAACTTGTCTTAGTCTCTTAGGTATGTTGAAACTTTTGTTTGTGTGAAGGATACTTTGTTATATTGGTAATATTGTGATAAGAAAGACAATAGAGAAACAATGTGATAAGTTTCATTAATAAGATAATAAATATATTACATAAATGATAGAAAAAGAAATTAAAAGGCAAAACAAAAAGAAAATTTTAGTTTCCTCCCTTGACGTTTTGGTTGATGGTTTCAATAGGGACCTCTTCTGTTTGAGGGCATTCCTTAGAAGCTTTCTCTTAGTCAATAGAACCTTCCTCTTCTTCGTCCTCTACTTCAAGGGTAGTGGGAATAAAGAAGCCAACTGATTGCTTCCATTTCTTCTAAAAATTTTCCCAGTCTTCGCCTTCGGGGTGACAGACGTTAAAGTTTAAGCAATTAGTAAAGATATCCTGAAGGAAACTGAAATGAACTTGACTCAGATCTAAAGGGCAAACAACTACTTGTGCATGAAGAACCAGGTTAGACCTTAGCTTAGGCAGAGCCTCAGTGAGATTCTTCCTTGTATTTGCCTGATATTTTCTTAAGGCTTTGTTGCTAGATTGGCATAGACTTTCCAGCTCTACTTTGTGGCGCACTTCTTGGGCGTTAAGCTTTTCCTCCCAAGAGGACTCCCTATCTTTTTACAGGTTATTCTCCCTCTACAATTGTATGCATTCAGCTTGTATATTTTTGGAACTTAGTCTTCTAGGCTAAGACACAGAAGTTAAGTTGCTTGATCTTGTTTTGATAAATTTGGTTGGTCTTGTAGAGCTAGGCTACAGTCTATTCACCAGCTTTTATTGCCTTCTCCAAGCTTGCAACCATAGCATTGTGAAGATCACTAGTTTCTTGGAGGAGCCAACTCTAAAGCCCATACTCCACAGATAAGGCTTGTGAAGACTTCAACAAAAGTGATAGTGGAGAGGATTTAGAATTTGATGAGAGATAAAATGGGAGAACCTCATTTATTTGCCGAGGCACATCATTAATTTGTTGCTGAAATATAGAGCTCAAGGAGGCAACAGATGGCCTTGACTTTAATAGATCATACCAAGGGAAGAATTATTTGTCGGATCACCGATACGCCTTGTGACGCAGCGGAAGAAATATTTCGAAAATCATCAGCCATGGATCCATGTACAAGGAACAAATTAGGTCAAAACAATGGTAAAAAATATACCTTTCAAAATTGAAAATTTACGAATAACGTTGTTGATAGGATCCCTTTTAGAGATTTTGATTCCAAGTCGCAACAATAACGTCTCGACCTCTACGTAATCTACCCAGTCAAAGCACAAACATGAAAAAAAATCTCTTAAACTTTTCAAAGAGAAAAAATAAAAAACGGCTACTTGACCTTTTGATTCATTCTTTTCTTGGTAAGCCTAACACACTAAGGGATTATATTCCTTTTATTTTCTTTAATATCGCATATAAAAAATGAGATTATTACCTTATTATTATGGAATTAAATGGAAAGTCAGAATAGGAAATTATATTCTTTCCTAAAGAATATCAATTTCCATGGCTTTTAAATTTTTACCAAAATTAATTATTATAACTATTTATATTAATAATTTTGGTAAACTATATACAATTAATATTTTGTATGCATCAAATTCATATATTAATTTTGTCTATGTTCTTTATTTGTGTAAAACAAGTTTGTACATATAATGTGTTCAATAATTCATTTAATTCATGTGTAAGCTAAATACAATACCAAATGTATTTGGATTTTGTTCACTTCAACTATAGGATGTGACCTTGTAGGCTCTTGTAACGTTTGTTGTAATAAAATGTTTCTAACATTACAAGCAATAAGTGGCATCTAGCAATGCATCATTGCTACCCAAGTTACAAGAAGTCGTGATTCGACATAACCTTTTTGTGATAATTTTTCATGTATTATATCCTTTTATTCTTAATATCTAGATTGGAACACAAGTCATGGAATAGTCACACTTGTATAGTCTAATCTCATATTTCTTGATATTCTGAGTAGACTACAATAAACAAAGAAGTGTTATCTCATATAAACTTATTCGAGTATGACAATGCATTTCTAGTCTCACTCCATTAAGAGGCCTAAGATATTGCTCCTATTATGTAGGAGGGACAAATCCTATCTTGATCAATCATAACCCACTACATAGATTGAGACATACCCAACATTAGTCTTTATAGTATAACCTGTTATGGTAGATGTTTTGATTGTGTCAAAATACACGACTCACGATGTTGGGACAATGATGATCTCTCTAAGGATCATAAATTGTCACACTCCAAAATTAGGTCTAGAATTTTTGAAGGTAAATTAGGAATTTTGTCACGGATTAAGTTCAAAAATTCTGAATTGTGGTAACCCGAAATTATTTTTTACTATAGCTTTTTAAAAATTAAATCAATTTTTGAAAATAATGCTGAAAAGAATGTCAAGATTGTTTTGTAAAAGGGTTCAATTTAGGAGTAGTTAAAAAAGCAATTTTACCAAAGTTTTAAAAATACCCTATTTTTTCCTCCATCTTTATAAAACTCAAGTTAAATTCTTCTCTATATTTTTGTTGTTGTCTCGTTCTCCCCAAGTTTCTCCTTCATAATTTTATTTTACAAACTTCATTCTTTTAATTTCTATCATCACCCAAGCCATAAGTCTTCATAGAATATAGGAAAAATGTGACAGCCCAAAGTTGACCCTAGTCGGGAAGTGGTTTCGGGACCGCTAAACCGAGTCACCAAAATGTTTGAATGTGATACTTATTGTCTAGAATATGTAATTATGAATGTGTGAAAATTTCAAGCTTCAATTTGGTTGATTTCATGTGAATTTAGTTAATAGGACTTATGTGAGAAAATTCTAAAATGTGATAGGTCAATGTGTGAGGACCTATTAGTGCATGTGGACAAAGGGGGGGACTTGCATGTCAAATTTCCCCCCTACTAGTAGTGGCCGGCCATGATGGGCATGATGCACAAGTGTGCAATTTATTTTATGGAAATTATGGCATGAGTATGGCACAAATAAGATATGTTAATTTGTGTCATAAAATGTTGGGATAAAACAAATAAAATAATAAAAAGGAGTATGGAGAATACAAAAAAAAAATGTGTGTGTAGTTGTTTGTCCCCCCCCATTGCCGTGAGCTAAAGAAGAGAAAGGAGAGAATTTTGTTCATCCTTTTCTCATCTTCATGCTTGCCGAAACTAGAAAGAAAAAACAAAGAAAAATTTTCTCATCCTTTGGTTCATTCTTGGCCAAAAATTTTAAGGAGGAAAGAAGAAGAAAGGTGAAGAGATTCGGCCATGCATGTAGCTAGGCTAAGCTCAAGAGCAAAGGGGAAATAAATCCGATAAAGGGAAGGAAAAAGTGGTTGAATAGCTAGCGGAATCGTTCGACAACACCCGAGGTAAGTTCTTGAGTAAGAGAGCTTAAATTACAATGTGATTAAATCATGCTCTATGTGTGGCTATTGAGCCGAATGTGCAAGGACGATATGTGCCTTGTGTTTGAGTTTCGCAAATGAAAATGAAATATGAATGTGCATGATTAATTGAATGCTGTCCGGGCTAAGTCCCGAAGGCTTTGTGCTAAGTGAATATATCCGGACTAAGATCCGAAGGCCTTTGTGCGAGATACTAAATCCGGGTTAAGTCCCGAAGGCATTCGTGCGAGTTATTAAATCCGGGTTAAGTCCCGAAGGCATTCGTGCGAGTTGTTAAATCTGGGTTAAGTCCCGAAGGCATTCGTGCGAGTTATTAAATCCGGGTTAAGTCCCGAAGGCATTCGTGCGAGTTGTTAAATCCGGGTTATGTCCCGAAGGCATTGTGTGAGTTACTAAAACCGGGCTATGTCCCGAAGGCATTTGAACGAGGAGCTATATCCGGTTAAATCCCGAAGGTACGTGATTTGGTAATGAATGAGCTTGCTGTAAAATTCCAGCGAATACTCGAAAAACATCCCAATATGGGGATATGTTACGTATGTGTTGAATTTAATCGAGCCCTTACAAATAAATGTTCGCTCAGTTGATAAACGAGCTACCGGCCTTCGGCTAAGTTAGTCTATTGTGTATGTACATAAGGGTTGTGAATGTTGTGAAGCAAGTTTGATATCGGTAAATTGCGTATTATGAAATATTCCATTTAGCTAAATGTGTGTTATTCTTTGTTTATGCTGGAATTTCTTGCTCAAAACTTACTAAGCATAAATTGCTTACTTCGTTCCATTGCTCCTCTGTTTTATAGATTTTTTGGTTCTCCAGCTATCGGACTCGGGATCTTGACGTCGAAGTCGCCCACACTATCAAAGGCTCTTATGGGTACTCTTTTGGTTGAATTTTGATATGACATGTATAGGACGACCCATTGTTGTTTTTCGAGTACTTTATGTGATGTATAAGTTTTGGATAGCCATGTGAAAATGGCTTATATGTGTTTAAGTATAATGTTATAATCATTTAGTGTGGATATGCTTGACAAGGATTGGCCACGGGGATGGTTAATCACTTTCATAAATTGTGCTATGTATGCAAAAAGGGCTAGTTGAACCATGAAATAGGTAAAGCCTACCTTAAAGGTAGATGCTGACAGCAGCAGTGATGTAGATTTGGAAAATCACTAAAAATAATAGGAATGGAATTAAATAGTGAATAAATTATGTAAACAAACCTTGAAGAATCTACTTTCATAGGAAAGTAACGAAACAATCATATGGACAGTACAGTAAGAGATATTCGGGTTCTTGTGGAACAGGGCCAGAACAGTTTCTGGATTCCCTATTCCGCCTTTGGAAATTCACTATAAATTGACCAGAGATAATTAGGGGTCATACCATATATGTATGGATTCCTCTCTGAGTATAGTTTCCATAGAAACAAACGGCATCAGTATTGAAGCTCTGTGCAGAGAGATATCCAAGTTGTAATGGGAAAAGGTCAGTGTAGTCGACCCCTGTAACATGGGAGATTTTGACTAATAAACTGTACTAATTGGCCCGACCAAAAATTCTAGAAAAAAATACATAGGTGGGGACATGAGTCTAGTTTCAGGGAAAAATCACCAAACTGATTTTCGAGTTGTGAAACCCAAGATATGATTTTTGAAGCGACTAGTACTCAGACTGGGCAGTGTCTGGAAGGAAATTTTTCAAAGTTTGTTAACATCTCGTGTCCGACTCCGGTGTCGGTCTCGGGTTCGGGGTGTTACAAAAAACACCCAAAACACCATTGATTTTGTCATCTCTCAAGCTTGCAGGTGTTCTGGGTTTTCAACCAAAAACTCGTTTCTCTTTCATCTAAGGTAACAATTTGATTCCTTGCTAGTTTTTAATGTTATCTAGTCTTTTAAATAGAATTTTTAGCCATTAAATTGCATGTTTAAAAAAAACTGAAAATTGGGTCGTTAATGGTGGATTTTAGGATTTTGGGTAAAAACTTGGTTTCAAAGTGTTTTTCAATTAGTTTTGACCTGGTTAGAATTTTTCTAAACTTCATTTAAATTTTCGTTGAAGATTTTTAACGTTTTAATGAATTTTTGTGAAAATTTTAATAAACATGTCAAAAATTTTGATACCATGAATTGGGTAGTTTTGAGTAGTTTAAAGTTTGAGAATTAGTTGTAAGTGAATAGTTAGATGAATGAAATAAATTTTAGGTAAAAATATTAAGTATAGACCGAAATAATTAAAATTCAAGTTTGCTATGTCAAAGGTTTTGATTAGATGAGAATTTAGCTTAGGCTTGTGTTAGGATTATTTAAAGTGAGTCTTTGGCTGATTGTTGATTGTGTTGTTATGTGATTTACCTTGTTGAAACTTCAAAACTGTGAAGACCTTCAACAAGTAAAGATAAAGGCAAGGAAAAGTTAGTTTAAACTTTCGTCAATTAGGCGAAAACACAAACAGTGAGTGTTTGGAATTGATGCTTGTAGACACAATTCATAGTGTTCATTGGGAGCTTAGGAATAACCTATATCCCTATCCTAAGTTGGAAGTGTAAGCTTTCTATTTCCCTTATTTTATTTTGGTAAAATATGTGATTATGTTAATAATTGTGGATTAATTGTTATAAGATATTGTGAGATGAGACATGTGTGATGACTATTGTGAATTGTGTTGTGTTGTGAGCATGATCTACATGCCAAATGATAATGAGAATGATAATGATATGATAATAATGTAAATATGTAGCGAAACTGAGCAGAATTTCGGTAAGTATATATGTTTTGAATTGTGGAATGTGATATTATTATGACAGTTAATTTGTGAGAATTCTTGTATGTGATATATGATGTACTGATTTTAATACACACATATGTGGCCGGTATGTGATGGCTCAATGAGCATTATTGTGGCACTTAAATTGCAATTAAATGTGAATCAGGTAAGCATGCATTGTGTACAAGTTGTGATGTAAATTGATGAATATGAACAGAGATGACATGCATTAAATCAGTAATTAAAAATGTGTAATTGTGGATATTTTGGCATTGTGATCTCTTGAAACCATCGGACATATAGTTGGCATGCCATAGGATTGTGAGTACTCACCTATATGTAGTGTGTTTTTGGGCATTAAGGCCTTGGGATAGGTTAGAGAGATAAGGGAATGTGAGCTAAGCTCCATTCAATGGGACATGTTTGGTGTGTTGGAGAGTGTTAGCTTTATGCTTCACTTTTTAGGATATGTTCGACTCTATAAGTCAATTGGTGTGTTAGAGGTCCATATATCTGATGTGTGGTGATAGAACCCACTTTTATGTTGCATAGCCTTAAGTGCCAAATTATCATTTAAATGTGATATTATATATTGTGATAATACGATGTGATACAGATACATAAACATGTGAATAATATGCTAAATGAGTTGATTTAAGTTTCATGAAAATGTTAGTATGTTCTCATGGTAAATTGTGTACGTGACTGTAGTTTGGGTCGTTGTCATTTAACTGGTGAATGCAAATGAATATATAAGCTAGACTTATGAGTTATTAAAGCATGTATACATTTTTTAGTGTTGATGAATTATTGTAAACTGAGTAATTTGAATATGAGTTGAGTGTAGCCGTATGTGAGAGTATATGCTAGTTTTATGGTTTAATGAAACGTGAATATGTTATTATGGCATGGTTAGAATATGGTTGTGAATGTGTTGTAATATGCTCTTGTTTAACCTTTGATGTTGTGTATACTTTATGGTTACTCCAACATTCACTAAGCTTGTTTAAGCACACCCACTCTCTCTAACAATTGCAAATATTTAGCGTTTCCGGTGTGAGCAATGCAGGGATACCAAGGAAGTGATCCAAGTTAGACTTTAATTTTTGTGTAACTGATATTAATATTATTCTTTGAATTGTGAGGATAAGGCAGTGTGGTTAGAATTTGATCGATTATTATTGCTATCCTCATGATATTTTAAGGGTTTAGTTTTCTAGCACTTTTGATAGATGTTATAATTATTTCATTGGTATTGTTTTGGTTTGAATATTTTCTATGTTGAAGTGCCATGAACTGTATGTATGGTCAATGGACATTAAATAATGTGGTAGATTTGTTGCATAAATATTGCCATGATATTTTAGATGCTTCTATTGCTTATACTTAGGAATTTTGGACTTGGACCTTGATATATTGATTCTTGCTCGGACATATTTTCGATGTTTTGAATTGTTATTATGGTCATTTTGATGATTACTTGATAAGGTAAAAGTTTCATGTTAAGTAGTTATTATTTTGAATGGATTATATGCCTTAAATTGCTGACCTTTTGTGGTTTGGAGCAGAGGTATCGATATTCGTGTTTTAAAAATGATACCTCTGTCATAAGCGAAGTTGGGATGGAGAATGCCCCAGGATCCTAGGTACTAATGCAACTCATCTTGGGTGGTGCTACAATCATGCATCAAACCCTCTACATGTGGGGGTGTGTTGTTGGGACCTTTGGGTCCAAATATGGTTTGACCTTAGAGAATGAGGTTTCGGGTACTCTGGCCTCAACCCCTCCCTTGTGTGGTGGTTCTAACTATTTTTATAATAAAGAAATGAAAAAAAGAGATTGAGTGTTACCTTTAGAAAGAAGAAGAAAAAGAAGGCGAAAGAAGCAAAAACTTTAACAGAAAAAGAATTAGGATTCAAACAATTCAACAAAGTTTTTGAAAGGGGATGTTTAAGTTTCAGTTTTATAGAGTACGAAATGTGTGTAAGAAGTTTAATTCGTGGTAACAGTTTGGCTTATCAAATATAAATTTGACATTTGTCAAAGAGTAAGTTAAGTAACATTTTAAATCACGAGAGTAATCGCAAAATTCTGAATCCACCAATTGAAACATACTATTAGCATATAAATTTGACATCTGTCAAAGAGTAAGTTAAGTAACGTTTGAAATCACGATAGTAATCGCAAAATTCTAAATCCACCAATTGAAACAGACTATTAGCATTCTCACCAATAGGGGATCCCTAAAGCGTATGTCTCTTCAAAGAAGTCGTTATGAGTATGTGGGGTAATCCGTCAATTAGTGCTATACACCTGGCACAAATGATTAGCTACACATTCTTTGCAGTAAAATTCTAAAGATAGAAAAATTTTGAGGAAAATTTTTTCTCTAAGGAGGAGCGACTTGTTGTAACGCCCAAAAAATTTCAGTATTTATTTTTGCATGTTTGTAACACAAATACTTGTCTGCTTCAGTGGTTAATTAATTTGGGTGTGTTTGGGAGTGTTTGAGAAGTCTTGGGTTCAAGCTTGGGCTTGTGCAAAAAGTTTTGTTTTAAGGGAATAAACCCTTTCCTATAGTTAGTAGGCTTTTTAATTGTTGTGGGTAAAGCATGGCATAAAAAGCCGGCTGGTCTAGGGGGTAAGTGGTGTGTTAGCTATGCTAGTGGTCTAAGGTTCGAAACTTACTGAAGGCAAGGCAATGTTATTTTGCTGCTATGTCATGGGGGTGTTGGAGTTTGACTGAAACACGAAGTGGTTGAAGAGAATTCAAATTGAGTGGTTGAGGGGAGGTGTGAGCAGATGGAGAGATTTGAGGAGAGATATGAGGAGAAAATCAAGGGAAGTGAGGGGAGAGGTAGAAGTGTGCCGAAAGTGGACTTTGGTACTCAATAAATTCGGCTAGAGTGGTATGCTCCTCATTTTGGTATACTCTTCATTTCGGTTTTGTGTGGTATTTTCTCTCTTTTTACTTGAAGGCCGAATGTGGTGAGGGGTTTTTTGCATATTCTTCTATTTCGTTTCTTTGGTGTTTGGCAACCTCTCTTTGGTCGAATATTACCTCTCTCAATTGCCTCTTCTTGTTTCCTTTCCCAAGTAATCCTACTGGTGGCCAAATTTATCTTCCCTCTTTTTTCATTCTTTTTTCTTTTCCCTCTACCGAAACCTCTTCGTCCCCTAAACCATTTCTCCTCCTTTCTTGCCGATTTGCTCTCCTTCTTCTACCCTCATTGTGCCGACTTTTTCTCTGCTCTCTGCCAATATTGTATACCATTCCTATTCTACGGTTTTGTACTTTCGGTAAGTTGGTGTTCATTTTAGCTTAAGTTGTTCTAGTAGATAATTGCTAATAAGGGGTTTCGACTGGATTACAGGTAATAACCCCGAGATCTAGTGACCAACATTGTTTCAGTGAGTGAAGTGCTTAGGGATTCGGTTGTTCAATCAAGGTAAGTGGCTGTCGATCAAGAAGTTATGTGTATTGAATAGGGTTCGTTTTAAATTCAATTGATATGTGATTAACCGAGTGTTACGGGTGAACATAGGTTCGGAAGTGTTCGAGGACTGTCTGCGCATCTTTCTTATCAGGTGTGTAAACACTGCCCAAATCACAAACCGGTAAAAGCCAGAAAATATGACAAATGACACTACACAAGCGTGCGCTTGCTCGTGTGGTAAATCGAATGCATAAAATGTGGGCATTAGACTGTTGCGGCCACCATGAGCGATTTTGTGGTCATAGGCTGTAACGCCCTAAATTTTGGGCCAAGAAAAAATAGGTTTTGAACAAGGGAACAGTTAGGAGACTGCACATAAATATTTAGTTGTGCAAGGAAGTGACACAAATTGCTTGTTTGCTTTAATGGCTAAGTGATTTGGGTGTGTATAGGAGTGTTTGAGAAGCCTGGGTTCAAGTCTTGGCTTTTGCAAAATTTTTAGTTTTGCTCTTAAATGAATCTGGACACTGGCATATAGGCCTTATAAGTAATAGTGTTTGTTTTATATCACAAAAAGAGCTTGTGGTCAAGTGGCAAGGTGGCGTGTTGTGTAACTGTAAGGTTTGAGGTTCAAGTCCTAGGGTGTGCAATGAAATATTTATTTTGCTGCTTGAGCTGGGTAGGTGGTGGAGTTGGACTGAAACACAACTAAGGGGGAGAGTTTGAATGGAGTTTGAACTAGTCATAGAGAGAATTGAAGAGGGATATTTTGAGAGATTTGAGGAGAGAATATTGGTATTTGGGTAGGTTGTTGTTGTGGAGAGCTATATATCATCTTTCATTTGTTCCCTGTTCTGACCATTTACACTGTTGTGACCAATTAGGTTACCTGAGTCACTCGAGGTGACTGCTGACCTTTCGAGAGGTCGATATCTGGATTAAAATACCCTCGATGGGTAAAATGACCGAGATACCCTCGTTAGGTAAAATAAACGAAATACCCTCGATGGGTAAAATGATCGTAATGCCCCTATAGGGTAAAATGACCGTAATGCTTCTGTAGAGTAAAATAATCGTAATACCCCTGTAGGGTAAAATGACCGTAATACCCCTATAGGCTTTGCCTCGATACTGTTGCTGGCAGCTTTGCCACGATGCTACTGATGGCTTTGTGTTGATCATAGTACTGTTACTGATGGCTTTATGTTAATTATAGTACCGTTACTGATGGCTTTGTACCGATCATATTACTATTACCAGTGGTTGTATGCCAATCATTTACTGTTACTGATGGCTGTGTGTTGATCATATCACCGTCACTGATGGCTTCGTACCAATCATGTTACCGTTACTGATGGATGTGTGCCGATCATATCACTGCTACTGATGGCTTTGTGCCAATCACATTACTGTACTTATGGCTTGTAGCCATTCCGTTTATAGCTTATAGCTATCCTGTTTATGGCTCTTAGCCATTCTCACTACTAGCAGCTCTGCTACATTATTACTACTGGTAGCTATTCTGCGATATTAGTGTGAGGGTTGGGTGGGTTGACTCTATCCCCACATGGTGTGTTGGGTTGGTACGGGTGGTGTGTTGGCTGGATTGGGATGGGTTTGCATACTTGCACCATACTGATACTGTATCGGGCTTAGGCCCATACTGTTTCTGTATTGGGCTAAGGCCTACACTGTATGTTACTGTTAAAGGGCTGATAGGGGGTTGCGCACGGACCAAGATCGAGTCGTCAAGTCACGAAAAAGTCCTACGAGTCTATAAACAAATTGGCTGAAATGAAAACAGAAAACAAAGAACTACACTTGTTAGATCAAGAAACCCAAATCGAATAGAATAAGAAATACTTGGGCGGCAAGAATCTGGAAATTATGAATGAAAAACGTTTCTTGATGCCTAAGAACGAAGCCGAATCAGATCTTGAAGTTTGGAAAGGTTGAAACGCAAGAAGAACAATTAATCCCAAGTTAATCAATAAATCAGCAAAAGCAAAAATTAATAAAGAAGAACGAACAACAAGAAAATAAAGAAAGTCTTAAGAAGCCTTGAAATCGAGAAAGATTTCACAACTCCCTTCAAACGGCTCTAATCTCCCCTCCAATGAAGAACAATGGCAAGAAGAAGGCTGAAGATGGCTCCCATAATCAAAAACATTGTTAAGACTCCTTCTAAAGAAAACTCAAGAGAAAATTCTTGGAGAACTCAAAGAGAAATTTCACTGAACAAAACAAATCTGATTTCAATGTATTATTCAAGTATAATGTCTATAAGGGTGGCTAGCCAAGCCATACATATAGGCCTTCTAACAATTTTCCTAGTCCTAATAGGAAAACTAAAATAAAACCTAATTTTTTTTTTACTTTTAAGGGGAAATTCGGCCAAGGACTTTAAATGGGCCTCTTGGACTGAATTTTTACATGAAAATTTGTTCATAAAGTCTAAAAATTAAAACTAAGTATTTAAAGAATTAAAACTTAACAAATTGGGCCACTTTGACAATTTGGCCTGATTTTCAACTAAGTCTAATTTAAATTTCTTGATTGGGCTTGGAACATCTTATTGAGCCATTTCTTCAAGCATTTGGGCTTGTAATCTGTTCTCTCCCGAAATTGGTTCGTTGATGCTAGTAATTGAGATCCAATGCGCTTTAGCTGCAAGATTCGGTTTCTTAGACCAAGATTTCCAAGAATTGAAATCTTGATTTTCTTGATTCTTGAAATCGCTCAAAACAACAAAATTGAACCAAGATTCGGTTTCTTGTTTTTCTTGAAAACAAGAAAGTGAATCTTGATTTTCTTTTTCCTTCGTGTACGCATCTAAGGCCTTGCTAATAAATTCTTGAATGGTTCCATTTAGTTTTGAACGCATTTGTCTGGCCTTTGACCTCGTTATTGGACCTTGTGGTAATTTGAGACCATCACGTCCTTGAGCTTGGATTGGGCATTTGTGACTCGTATCATTCCCCCTTCCTCAAAAAGATTCATCCTCAAATCTGAAAAATCAAATGGACTCGACTCTACTCGATCGAACGGGACTAATGGCAATTGAGTCCACTGAAAAGAATAGCCATGAGTTAGTAAATAGCAACGCAAACAAACTTGTAGTCCAATCATAAGCATAACAAAACAAGTATAACGCATGCGAATGGATAGATTTAGATAACCATGCAAATAAGCTAATTTACTCACCAATGCCTCGTCAAATATTTGAAACAAAGATGGACATGTTTTAAGGAATTCAATCATCTCAAATTGTTTCCACAAACCATGAATAAATCGCGAGTAATAAATCAAATGGTAAACGTAATCCTCACAAGTAGGTATTTGAAAAGGTTCACACGGTTCACAAAGTTGCACAATCATACCATGCATTAATCGACGGACTATAGATTCACTCACACATGCATCATAAAAATTACCAAAAACAATAATATTTTTATCAACCATCAAAACAGATAGATCATCAATAAATAAAATAGGACAGTCAAGCACGTTTCAATCTAAGTGTTTTACAAAAATTAGATCATCAACTCGATCTTTGTCAATATCCGAGGAGTACAAAGGTGTTTCAAAATTTTCAAGCATCTTACCTTTATAAGCAGAAGAATAAGGGTCGATTTTACCTTTTCCATTTAATACAAACCTTCACTCATCGGGGGCATAGTGTAGTCGAAGCTCCGTTGTTGAGTTAACCTTTATCAAATGGAACTCAAACTTCATGTATAACCACAGAAACTGTTTAAGGCACGAATATAAATTGAAAAAAAATTTGGAAAATTTTGTTACCTTATTCAAAAACCAAGTATCAAAGCAATAGAAAGTATTTGCACACAATAGATGATGCTTGATTTTCCAACAAAATATACCAAAATAGATTTCGGGTTTAAAAACTTCATTTTGATTAGTCATGCCGAAGTGTAACAAAGATTTCATTAAACCAATCAAGTTAAACCATGAGGATTTTCGCATACATACCAACATACATTCAAAACTTTTTTTATTCACCAAAATAGATTTGCACGAATTTGCGGATTTTACACAAGGAAAATCAAGAGAATAACAACTCACGCTTCCTTTCGTAATGACTTTATCAATGACAATCGAAGAATAACAATTAATCGGATCAAAATGAGGGGATCTTTTAAGAACTAAGTCACCAAAAGTTTTATCAATAAATATCAAATCTACACGAGACTCGGTTGTTAAAATTTCCTTACCTGGCTTACCTTTGGGCTCATGTAGTGTGATTTCATCTTTGCCTATGTTGATCGTATGAAAGCATTTTTCATCAGAAAGGTATTGAAGTTGAAATTTATCTTTCAGTCTTTCGGGAACCTTTTCGACATCCTTCTTCATATGTGGCCAATGGAAGTGTTCTATCCCACGTAAAGGTGGTAAACCTTTAGGGGCGTCACTAAAAACATCCTCATAATCCTGCAAAAGACATTGAAACACACTAGGCAAATTTTCATTAATGTTAGATAGAGATAAATAGTTTTGTCTAAACCTCACAAGGATACAAAGCTATTTATTGAGTAGGGCTCTCCACACATCTTTTTTTATTGCAATTAATTTTTTTCCTCTAGTTTTACCACTTGCGTTATTCACTCACCTTTGGGCTATTTAAATTTTGACTTTTTTCACTACTAGCCTCTTTTCTCTCTGTCTTTTTTATTTGTCCTTTCTCCTTCACCCCCTCACAAAATTTCATCATTTTTAATTGATCTTTATATACATCATTGGGATTTAAAGGAGAAAAAGTGAATTTTCAGCCTTTAAACACAAGAGAGTATCTATTGAGCTTGCCTTGGTGTGTAACATCACGATCAAATTGACAAGGCCATCCAAGGAGCAAGTGTGTCGCATGCATTGGGACCACATCACACCATACCTCATCCTCGTAATTCCTGAGCTTAAAAGTGATCAAGGCCTGTTTTGTAACTTTAACTTTCGAGCATTCAGTAAGCCACTGAAGGTGATATGGCTTAGGGTGTTCGGTACAAGGTAACTTTAAAGAATCCACCAAATAACTACTCACAACATTCGAACAACTCCCACTATCAATAATAAGTGAACATAAGTTACCTTTTATAAAACACCTAGAATGGAAAATATTGGTCCTTTGATTATCAACATCGTCTCTCATTTGGATGTTAAGGGTGCGGCGGACTACAAGGACCTCGTTATGGTCATTATTCTCATCATCGTCTTGACCAATTCTAGACATCTTATTTTAAAACCTGCAAAACAAACACTCAACACTCAAAAAAAAAATTAACAAACCTCACCGTTAAACACTCAAAAGGAAAATCAAATTCTCAAAGAGGTAGAATTCAGTCTTGTGAGTTCTTTAGTAGAGTCTATATCAATCAATTTGGAAAGTTTATGAACCGTAACTACCAAGGAATCCTAATTGCGCTATGAGTCCAAAAAGTGACGAGACACCAACTGATTTGTGTCGCACTGAGGAAGAATTGTGCACACTTTTAAATCCTACTAACACAAGAAACAAGAAGGTGTTAGATAGTATAAAGGAAGAATAAAAGCAAAAAAATGAAAACCTACAGCTAAGAATCAATAAAAATTGCTGATACCCGAAAACCCGAAAAAACTGCGGAGTAACTTGACAACTTCGTTTGAGGTGTTTTTGATCTCCAAAATTCACGAAATTTAAACTGGAATGTATTTTTAAATTTTTTTGACTTTTTCTACTGATTTTTTTGTGGAAAATATTTTTTAATAATCTACCACAGTGCCAAAAATATGCATATAAAATTTTAGACCAATCGGACAACATTTTCCCACTCAAATGATTTTTTTTCCAAAAATTTTTCTGGGTAAAAACTGCTGTTTGCTGTTTTAAAAAGGAGATCAATTTAGAAATCAACCAAGAACACCCAAAACGCCCAAAATTTGATACCAAATGATAGAGGGTTGCGCGTGAACCAAGATCGAGTTTCCAAGTCACAGAAAACTACTATGAAAACTCTAAACGCTTGGATCTGAAACGAAACAGAAAAATTAAATCTTAGAATTCCAGATCTGAAACAAAAACCCCAAAACAATAAAAAATTAGACAAGAATTAAAACACTTATAGATAGCTAATCTTGGATGCCAAGAACACGGAATTGAATTCAAGAAAGGTCCCAAACTGCCGAATCTGAAAAGAAAAACCCAAAAATCAGCAAATTAAATTTAAACTCAGCAGATCACGAAATCAACTAGATCTAGGGTTTGGACGGCAATAAAGAGGGGTTTTGTGAAATCAAAACATTTCTTGTTGTCCAAGGTTGATGCCGAACAGATTTTTGAAGGTTGAATGGGGCTGGAGACGCAACAAGAGAGTTTAAACAGGTTAGATAATGAAATCAACACAAGCAGAAAATTAAAAAGATTGAACAACAAGAAAAATAAAGATAAAGTCCTAAGAAGCCTTGAAATCAAGAAAGACTTCACAACTCCCTTCAAACGGCTCTAATCTTCCCTCCAATGAAGAAAAATGGCAAGAAAAAGGCTGAAGATGGCTCCCACAATAAAAAAGATTATTAAAACTCCTTCTAAAGAAAACTCAAGAGAAAATTCTTGGAGAACTCAAAGAGAATTTTCACTGAACAAAACAAATCTGATTTCAATGTATTATTCAAGTGTAATGTGTATAAGGGTGGCTGGCCAAGCCATACATATAGGCCTTCTAACTATTTTCCTAGTCCAAATAGGAAAACTAAAAAAAACCTAATATTTTTTTACTTTCAAGGGGAGATTCGACCAAGGACTTTAAATGGGCCTCTTGGACTGAATTTTTACATAGAAATTTATTCATAAAGTCTAAAACTTAAAACTAAGTATTTAAAGAATTAAAACTTAACAAATTGGGCCACTTTGACAATTTGGCCTGATTTTCACCTAAGTCTAATTTAAATTTTTTGATTGGGCTTGGAACATCTTATTGAGTCATTTCTTCAAGCATTTGGGCTTGTAACCTGTTCTCTCCCGAAATTGGTTCGTTGATGCTCGTAATGAGATCTAATGCGCCTTAGCTACAAGATTCGGTTTCTTGGACCAAGATTTCCAAGATTTGAAATCTTGATTTTCTTGATTCTTGAAATCGTCAAAACAGCAAAATTGGATCAAGATTTAGTTTCTTGATTTTCTTGAAAACAAGAAAGTGAATCTTGATTTTCTTTTTCCTTTGTGTACGCGTCTAAGGCTTTGCTAATAAATTCTTGAATGGTTCTATTTAGTTTTGAACGCATTTGTCTGGCCTTTGAACTCGCTATCGGGCCTTGTGGTAATTTGAGCCCATCACATCCTTGAGCTTGAATTGGGCCTTTGTGACTCGTATCAAGGGCTCTGGCCTAGACTGATTCTGTTCTGTATGTGGACTGTTTGATAAGGGATTACACACTTAGTTTTGGTAAACTCACCCTCTCCTCTTAACTGTGCAGGTAATCCTCAGCCATAATTGATTTTGTCCTGTGAGGGACTCGAAGGTGGCCACACAACCGCATCAGCTTTCGTTTTTAGCTTTTGATTTATAAGTAATTGAATTTGGGTATGTTTATGTAACAAGGCCTCTTTAAAGTTATAAACTTTAAATTGGGGTTTTATTTATTTAGTTTGATATAGATTGATAGTTGTAGAATAAGACGGGTTTTCAAAAGGTAACCATTTTCAAAGACACCACGTTTCCGTAATAAATGAGATTATGGAAAATTTATAACATTTTAAAAGTGATTAGTTTTTATGATGCACGCTTGGAAATCATCAACCCGTTTTGGAATCACCATTTAATAACAAAATGCTTAATTAATTTTAAAGATTTCAACAACAACAAGTCTTACGCTAAACACCTCAATGTGACACCGCCAGATTTGGCCATAACTCCTAGGCCAGGTTTGGGGTGTTACATTTATTGGTATCAGAGCGAGGTTGCAAAACTCGACTATGGAATGGGTTTTCAAATTTTTGGATTTCAAAAGGTTGTTTTTGAATATGAGAAGTGTTTCGAGATACTTCTTCTAAAAAGTGTGGCACACCGAGTCTCCAGTGCCGAATCCGTAAGTTTGTGAAACTGTTGTTTGTTTTCGTTGAAAAGTAGTAGATAGAGATACGATGATTTCTTAGACATTAGACTGTATTGCTACACTTAAACTTAGAGTTTGTATTTATTCTGTGTGTATTCTGGAAATGATATGCGTGTGATACCCATCCACGCTGATGGATAGATGGTGTGGTTCGTGCTTGTATTATTAGGATCAAAGTGCGCAGCGGGAGCGTAGTGGTGAAGTCTGTGTGGTACGAGGATCTTGTTAGCTGGAAATTTCAAGGACGAAATTTCTTTAAGGCGGTAGAATTGTAATGCCCTGAATTTTGGGCCTAGAAGAAATAGGTTTTGAACAAGGGAACAGTTAGGAGACTGCACATAAATATTTAGTTGTGCAAGAAAGTGACACAAATTGATTGTTTGCTTTAATGGCTAAGTGATTTGGGTGTGTATGGGAGTGTTTGAGAAGCCTGGGTTCAAGTCTTGGCTTTTGCAGAATTTTTAGCTTTGCTCTTAAATGAATCTGGACACTGGCATATAGGCCTTATAAGTAATAGTGTTTGTTCTATATCACAAAAAGAGCTTGTGGTCAAATGGCAAGGTGGCGTGTTGTGTAACTGTAAGGTCTAAGGTTCAAGTCCTGGGGTGTGCAATTAAGTATTATTTTGCTGCTTGAGCTGGGTAGGTGGTGGAGTTAGACTGAAACATAGCTAAGGGGAGAGTTTGAATGGAGTTTGACCTGGTCATAGAGAGAATTCAGGAGGGATATTTTGAGAGATTTGAGGAAATAATATTGGGATTTGGGGAGGTTGTTGTTGTGGAGAGCTATATATCACATCTCATTTGCTCCTTGTTTTGAATAGGGGAGATCGGTGAGGCTTTCAAGGTATTCGTCGCTTTCTCCAACCTACATTGCTTCCATTCTTAACTGGTGGTGGTTGAGGTTGATTGGCACATTGCCTGGGAATCAAGGGTGCGATGATCATTTATTTGCGGAATAGGAATCTGCAAATTGCATCAGGTGTGTAAACTCCCCACTGTAACTGTAGAACGACAAAAGCTGAAAAGCTAAAATAGAGCGTTTGAGACCACACGAGCGTGTGATCGCTCGTTGAGCATTTTCATGGGCATAGTAATGGGCCACGTTAGGCCGTGTGGGCTCAATGGGCTTGTGGGCCCCACACAAATGCAACCCACTATTTGTGGCAAATACTAGACTGGGCTATGTAGATCTCATAGCCGTGGTGAAATCTGGGCTGAACAGGCCACACGAGCGTGTGGGCCCACTTGGGCCAAGTAATGGGCCATGGGCCCATTTATACTGTTCAGACCAATTAGGTTACCTGAGTTGCTCGAGGCAACTCAGACCTTTTGAGAGGTCGATATGTAGACTTAAATACCCTCGATGTGTAAAATGACCGAAATACCCTTGAAGGGTAAAATGACCAAAATACCCTTGATGGGTAAAATGACTGAAATGCCCCCATAGGGTAAAATGACCGAAATAACCCCGTAGGGTAGAATATCGAAATACCCCCATAGGGTAAAATGACTGTAATACCCCTATAGGATAAAATGACCGTAAAGGCGCTATAGGGTAAAATGATCGTAATACCCTTGTAGGGTAAAATGACCGTAATGCCCCTGTAGGGAAAAATGACTGTAATACCCCTGTAGGGTAAAATTACCATATACCCCTTTAGGGTAAAATGACCGTAATACCTCTGCAGGGTAAAATGACCGTAGTAACCCTGTAGGGTAAAATGACCGTAATGCCCTGGTGGGTAAATGACTATTTTTGCCCCTTGAGGTCAATTAATTATTTTTTTGTGGTTTAATGACTGATTTGTCTGTGTTTGGTATGAATGATTTGTCATTGATTTAAATGACTTATTCTGAGCATGGCATTCTCCATACACAACATACTGCATGGGGTTGGGATACTGTTATGGAGGAAGTACTGTACTGGTGGCTCTGCCATAATCACTGTTTCTGGTGGCTTGGTGCCGATCATAGTACCGGTACTGATGGCTTTGTGCCGATCATATTACAATTACCGATAGCTGTATTCTGATAATTTCACTGTTACTGATGGCTGTGTGTCGATCACATCACTTCCATTGATCGCTTTGCACTGATCAAGTTACCGTTATTGATGGCTGTGTGTCGATCATATCACTGCTACAAATGGCTTTGTGCCAATCACATTATGGCTAGTAGCCATTCTGTTTATATCTTATAGCTATCCTGTTTACGGCTCTTAGCCATTCTGACCACTTGCAGCTCTGCTGCATTATTACTACTGGCAGCTATGCTGCGATATTGGTGTGAGGGTTGGGTGGGTCGACTCTGTCCCCACATGGTGTGTTGGGTTGGTACGGGTGGTGTGTTGGATGGATTGGGATGGGTTTGCATACTTGCACCATACTGATACTGTATCGGGCTTAGGCCCACACTATTTTTGTATTGGGCTAAGGCCCACACTGTACTGTTAAAGGGCTCTGGCCTAAACTGATTCTGTATGCCGATTATTTGATAAGGGATTGCACACTGAGTTTTCGTAAACTCACCCTATCCTCTTAACTGTGTCGGTAATCCTCAGCCATAGTTGATTCGGTGCTGTGAGGGACTCAGAGGTGGCCACACAACCGTATCAGTTTTCGTTTTTAGCTTTTGATTTATAAGTAACTGAATTTGGGTATTTTTATGTAAAAAGACCTCTTTAAAGTTATAAACTTTAAATTGGGGTTTTATTTATTTAGTTTGATATAAACTGATAGTTGTAGAATAAGATGGGGTTTCAAAAGGTAACCATTTTCAAAGACACCACGTTTTCGCAATAAATGAGATTTTGGAAAATTTATAACGTTTTAAAAGTGATTAGTTTTTAATGATGCACGCTTGGAAATGAACAACCCATTTTGGAATCACCGTTTAATAACAAAATGATTAATTGATTTTAAAAATTTCGACAACAAGTTTTATGCTAAACAGCTTAATGTGACACCGCCAAATTCGACCATAACTCCTACGCCAGGTTTAGGGTGTTACATAGGCCGTTTGGGCCACGATAGGCCGAAATGGGCTGTGTGGGCCAACCAGGCTTGTGGACCCCACACGGGTAAACCACACGACCATGTGGTGAAAATTAGGCCAAATTGCGTAATTTCATGATCGAAACCAATTATGGGCTATGTGGGCTCACATGGGCTCGCATTATGGGCCCACATGGGCCCGTATTATAGGCCCACATGGGCCCGTATTATGGGCCTTGGGCCCAACTATACTATTTGACTGTTAAGGTTGCACAGGTCGCTCGAGACGACTGTGGACCTACTGATGGGTCAATAAGTAGGCCTAAACCCCCAAATTGTTATAAAATAACTGTTATGCCCTTACGTGGTAAAATGACTATTATGCCCCTATGTTATAAAATGATGGTTATACCCCTATGTTGTAAAATGACTATTATGCCCCTATATTATAAAATGACGGTTATGCCCCTATGTTGTAAAATGACTATTATGCGTCTATATTATAAAATGAATGTATGCTTAATGTTATGTATTATTGTATATGAGCATGCCACGATATATATATGTTGCATACATGTATGATATGTTGCATGGGAATGGGATTATTATGATGGGGGAAGTGTACTGTACTGACAGCTCTGCTGCAAATATTGTTTAGTGCTGCAACCGGTGCAAATTTTGGAGTGTAGGGATGGGTGGGTGATTTTATCCCCACATGGAGTGTTAGGCTGGATGGAGTGGAGTGTAGAGGCTGGATGGGTAGGATTTTTTATTGCATATTTAAACTGTTACTGCCACTGTAATGGGCTAAGGCCCACACTGATACTGGTACTAAAATAGGCTAAGGCCCAACTGAACTGAACAGTTATTAAATTGGGCTTAAGCTCAAACTGTAAATACATTGGCTATTTACTTTTATGGGGTTACGCATTGAGTTTTCATAAACTCACCCCTCTGTTTATCTTTCAGGTAATCCCCAATCTTACGGACCAGTGTTACAAGGGACTCGGAGGTGGCCACACAACCGCACCTGCTTTTACATTTGTTTTTTTATATAAGAAATTTATTTTGGGTATTTGTTCTGTAATAAGGCATTTTAAAATTTTCTTTTAAACTTTTAATTTTAGAATTTTACTTTTTTTAATTCATATCTGATAGAAGTAGGACACGGATTTTCAAACGATGTATGTTTTTGTAAACACCACGTTTTACGTACCATAAAATAAAAGCTTCTGCATCAAAACAATTTTTTGAATATAGTAACAAATTGCTAAAGACAACTTGAGTTTCAATAAACAAGAATTAATATAGAGCGAGTTTGTCATTGAAACTAACTATTCAAAAAACACTTCAATGTGATATCGCTGGATTCGGCCATATCGTTTAGGCTGGGTTTAGGGTGTTACACTTGTCACATTCCAAATTTGGCGGACCCAATCAGAAGGCGTGTAGATGTGAAATTATTTGTTTGGCATAGTGTAGTCCACCCAATTTCAGTCTTTTGGCGAATGAGAGTTGGCATAAAGTATCAGCTGTGTTAGTAATTAAATATTCTATCTCAGGTTTTTTGTCTAATTAAGAAAAGATTATGGCAAGTGAAGAGTAAGCATAGTGTGAGTTACCGCCAAATGTATAGTACGCCTAATTTTCCCGAAACATTGTGCTAATTGGGTTTTGTAATGTGATCTGGTTAGGAGCCAACTGAATTGACTGGTCAAATAATATTTGTACAGGATCCTCATTTATATTTATCTTAGATTTTGTAGGTCACTTATTAGGACAATTTTTGGATACAATCAACACTTGTTAAGTTCAATTAGGGGAAATTGGGTATATATATGGTGAGAAGGGTTCATTTGGGGATGGTTTTGTCTCTTTTTAATATTACTCTTTAGTTCTAATTCTTAAACTTATATATTTTCTTCTCCTTTGTTAAGCTGGAAGCAAAGGTTTTTGAATTAATCAGTGGTTGTTCCACCTCCTGGTAAGTCTAATAGCTCTACATGTTACGTTTTTGAAAGATTAAGGATAGTATGAAGAATTTGAATAGTGAGTTGTGAGTAAGAGACCTTACAAGGGGGTTGTTTGTAGATTGGTTTTAGTAGTGGTTCCATGTTCTTTAAACAGTTGTTGCTGCTGGTTTGAGAGGGATGTTCGAGTTTTGGAACTCCAACATACAGTCTTGGTGAGTATCAAGTGAGTCTCTATCTTTGCTCTTGCATGTGGACTGTTAAGAAAATATCTAGAACAACTGGTAAGTGTGTATGAGAAGTAATACAAAGATCATGCATGAGAAGGGTATTGTTTGAGTAAGAAGTTAAATTGAAAGTTTTCCTATGATTATTTGATATGAGAGAGTAAGCATTGGCCAAGTATGTGAACAAATTTGGTAAATAACTCTATGTATAACATTCCTTGTGATGTCTCTGGTAGGGCAATTATAGTGCTAACTAGACTGGCAGATCACGTTATGGAGATATATGTATGACCATGATACGACCCTGCCCCAAAAACATCCTTGGTTCAGTTCATCAGGCGCCTTTTGTAAACTTTTGCAAGCTAAAGTAGCTTGTTCCAGCTCCGTGGAGCTCAATCCGAGCTGGTTCTAGCTCATTGAACTTGAACTTCAATTTATATAATTTTATACTTTTAGTTTGCTGGAATAAATTTTCCTTGATTAAGTTAGTTAAAATAATTTAAGTTCAGCTCCAATAATTTCGTGTTTAATGTGTCCAAATTCTGAACAAATTAAATCAAAGATTAAATGTGTTCTTAATTAATGCATGTTTTAATGTGTCAAGTTAAGGACAAAATTAATATTTGTAGATACTTAATTTGTCCAGCTGAATCTGTCCATTTAAGTTGTCTTGTGCAGCCAAATTTAATGTTGCGAATTAAATATGTCTAGTTAACCATTTAATGTTGTCTTAACATGAATTAATGGTTGATGGGTGCAGGTACATGGACGACATTTAAAAGAGTGAGCTGCTGATTGCTCTCCTCCAAGTGACCATTCGGTCATTGCAACTGCCACAAGTAGCTGATGCTTATTCTTCCCAAAGTGGCCGACTAGCTCCCCAAAGCTACCTTGAAAGCTTTCACACCTGCTGCACATTTCGTTCACATCACAAGGCTTTCCAGATTTTTGTTTTCACACACACAAGGCTGTTTGCATTCGGTTTCATACTTGGATGACCATTACAATACTCAAGCTACCAATTAAAGCTCCTAAACTATTCAGCTGAACAAGGAGTTTCAATTAAAGCCATTCAAGCACCTGAACTGAATCTACAGTCATTTCAGCTCAATTTAACTCCTACTTAATTTCATTCATGCCCAGCTGATTGAAGGCTTCTAGAATCTACCCATTGATGTATCCCAAGCTAGGAAGCTTCAAAGAACCTTCAAGGGACGTTCTAGGAAGGTTCCAAGAAGTTTCAATTTCATTTATTTGCTGCATGCTATCCATTTGGCTATCTAAAGTGCCTATTCAGCTAGCCTAGCCATTTTACTATTAATACTTAGCTAGTTGCTGTTTGAAGGGACTTTTGAACCTTTGATTAATGTTTATACATTTTGTGAGTTTTTCAATTCTCTGTAGAATACCTAGTCACGACATGAAGAGGAATAAGTTCATGGGGGAGAAACCCATAACACCTTCTGTAGAAGTTCATCAGCACAGTAAACACGTGTTCTGTAAGTGCCTTTGTGGCATATTCTATAAGTGTGTTTGTGGCATATTTTGTAAGTGCCTTTGTGGCATATTCTGCAAGTGCCTTCGTGGCGTATTCGAGGATGCCTACATGGAAAAATTTGATTATCCATTTTTGTGGTAAGATCTGGATAAGTTCTGAGATCTTTTCGATAGATAATTCTACAATAAGGTTCTAATATGTCTGAAGATAATTTGGTTTGGTCAGTCTTGTAATGGATTTGAATGAGGTTCCTGAAAGAAATTATGTATTTGTATTTCTAAAAAGGGAATTTGCCATAGTGGTCTGTCAGTATAGGATATGGGTATTTTCATGTTTGTGAAAAGTAGAAGTGTTAGATGGTCTGAGTTTGTCTACGCTATGAAGGGTTGGAATCTAAGATATATGGTACCCGTCATATACGAATAGTGTTGTGTCTAATTATAAGGATTATTTGGAATTTGAGTCGCTGGACAATTTGGGCTTTCTTGGTCATGAACCATAGACGTTTGAAATTCTTCTATTTGATCTTGGGCATTTCGTCATCAATATGAGCATGTTTTGGGTTTGAATCAAGATATGATCTGAAGAGAAGTCTGATAGCTATCGAACTCTGTATGGGAATCCACCCAAAGGTAAGATTAATTTGTACGTATCCGCCAAGGAATAGTATTTGTGAATAACCATTCAGAAAAAATGTGAAGTGTAAGATTGATGATGAAATACTTTGAAAGTGAGTTCTGTATAGAAATTCTTCTGAGAAGTATCTTTATTGTCTTGAGAGTAAAGAAAGGTAGAAATCATATGGTAAGGTCTAGAGTCAGCCAAGTAATGAAGCAAGCGATACTATGGTAATTATAAGTATATCTGATATTATGAGTGTATTCGTCAAAGATAGATTAGTAATCCATGGTCGTCAAGATGAAGTATTCAACTACAAGTGTTCCAATGTATTGTGCATTTAAAAACTTACTAAGTGCATGTGAACGTATAAGTGTTTTGTTCCTATTTTAGGTGTGGCTGTAAATGAGTTCACGAAGAGAAACCAAGCCGGGATTGCTCTAGGAAGATGGGTAACTGGGGTACTATGCATACAAGAAATATCTTAGAAGTATGACGTATAGTTCTCTATGCCAAGAATAGTACAAAAATAAAAACAAATTGTCTGCAAAAAGTATTATCAGCAAATTGTTTAAATTTTATGTTAACTGTTTGTATGTCGTAACATATGATATCTAGACTCAGGGATTCTAGTCGGGTTGAGGGTGTTTCAGCACTGATATATCCTCTAGCAATATGTTCAAGAAGAACGTATAGGCGTCATCTACACCAGTCGAATTGTAGGACCTTTTATGTTACCTAGGGAGTTTAATTATGTGTGCCAAATTTTCAATTACCAAAAAATTTAAGAGTCTTTTATGAATACTATTGTATTGAATCTCACTAAATTCATCTAAACTTACGAGTGTTTTTCTTGAGTGCAGGGTCAAGGAATGACTTGAGGATTATGTGGAGGGACCAAGCTAGACATTGACAATTCCATACGAGTGGTGTTGTAGCTATATCATGCAAACATAGGGGTACCCTTAGAGGCTACGCCTCAGGGTCCAAATAAGTGCAATTTTAACAAAATTTTAAGCTCCAAGTCACTGTATACACTTATGCCTGCTCAGTAAAGTAAAAAGGATTGTAAGAATCTTGATATTTGTATAACAAAAAGTTTAATTGAAGTTTGTATTTTTGGAGAATGATAGAATATAGTTATAGGGTATGTATGGATTAAATCTTGTGTTGTTAAGTTGTAAAAAAATCAAATAAAAAATACGGTTTAATTATGACATTGGGTACCCAAACCTGACAATAAGGGCCGGGTATAGGGTGTTACAACTTGGAGGCAACATTGATCTAGCTATTCAACTGCAATACTTTTTTGGTGGCATAGATTAGGACAACAAAGGACAATTTGACATTATGGCTGGGGACAGTGTTTGGAAGAAGACAACCCATAAGATAATTGTCCTCCTAGAGAAAGTAAGTAGCAATTATCATAGCTGGAGGTGAATAAGAGAACCAAAGCTCGAAGATGAACTGATGAATTTCACTGAGTAGACTGTAAGTGCCAGCTCAGCAAAGACTCAATATTCTATTATTTTTTGGTGTATAGTTGGAAAAGTTAATGGTAGAATTGGGTAAGTAAAGTATTTTTTCTGGCTAAGTAGAGCATTCTGTGTGATTAACTATTTGATGAACTCCTAGTTTTGGTGTGTTAGAGTATGCCTAAAGATCAATCATGAGATGGTTGTAATAACATACTTAATTTATCATGTTTATTAATATAAGGCGTTACCATTATTATTTTAGTTTCTTTTCTGTGTGTATAAAAAAACTGTTTTATAATAATGTCCTGAGAATAATATGATTATTCTTAAAAGGTCCTTAGTCAAGTATTAATGTTGGATAGGACGACCATAATGCATTAAGACTAACATGTAGTTGATTGATGATAAAGAGTTGTCATTGATATGAAATGTCAAAAACGATGCATGATTATGTGTGTTAGAGAACAACATATTGGACTGACCCGTTATGAGTATGTTTCTCAGATTATTATGTAATTGTCACAACATTACTCATAGTAATTAATATGTATATGATTCTCAGACTTGAGATCATCATAATCCGAACATCGTGAGTTGTATATTTTGATACAGTCAAACGTACACTATAACTAGTTGTTCTATAAAGGCTGATGTTGGATATACCATGATTTATGTGGAGGGATATGGTTGATCGAGATAGGATAAGCCCCTCCTACATAATGGGATTAATATCTTAGGCCACTGGATTGAGTGAGACTAGAAATACATGGTCATGTTCAAATAAGTTGATATGAGATGTCATACTTATTTGTATATCGAGTCCGCTTAAGGTATCAAGGAACATGGAATGGACTATGCAAGTGTGACTATTCCATGACTTGTGTCCAATCCAGAGATAAAGGACTTAAGGATTATTGCATAAAAGGTTAATCATAAAAAGGTTATGTCAAATCATGAAATCTTGTGAGTTAGGTAGCAATGATGCATTGCTAGATGCCACTCATTGTTTGTAACATTGGAATCGTTCTAGTATTACTGCTACCGTTACAGGAACCTATAGGGTCACACCCTATAAATGAACGGAATAAAACATAGTTGGTATTGTGTTTGGTTGTCGTTTGAATTAAATTAATTATAGAATTAATTTAATTGGGTAATCAAATATCGAACACATTATGTACAAGGTTGTTGTACGCATAATGAGAACATGAATTTGGTTAGTATATAAATTCAAATAAATATATGGTTTACTGAAATTATATTATAATTAATGTAATTATAATTTTCGGTTTAAATATTATTATATTTATTTAATTTCTAGAAACCCTAAAAAAAAGATATATAAGAATCCCATTGTTTTCTTTGCTTGGGGTCTAGCAGCCGTCAAAGAAAATTCTTTTCAAAAATTGTTTTGGGGATTCCTTCCGTTCATAATCAACTGGTTGGATTACGTAGAGGTCGGGGTCACAATAGATTGCAGCTTGGTTCGATAGTAGATCAGACTACTCGTTGCTGAGGCATTGCTGTCTATTGAGATTAAACATTTGGTAATTTCGTAACCTTTATCACCCCGATTCGTTCCTCACACCGTGGTTAGGATTGCCAAATTTTTAACTTTTTCTCTGCACCATAAGGGTGCCGGTGATCCAACATGGTGAACGCTAAGGTTTGGTGGACTCTTTTGTTAAGTATCTGCCTACCACAGATGTTTTGGGCCAACTCGCTAAATTCACAGTTGTTATGACTTGTTTTTATTTAGTGCTAGATTACTTAATTAGTTATGTTGGAATTTAGTTGAGATTTAGTTAGAACTGAACTAGACTAATGTAGATGATTACACTTAAAACTTGTTAAGTGCGTTTAATCACAGAAATCAAGGGTTTAGTGGGATTATCTAATTTCTCCACTAATCCTTGTCTTCGTGCATGAGTATATATGGTTATAGTTGGTCAGTATTAGTGACCTTTACATCTTCTTCTTCTTCGAATTTCTCTGAAAGCTTCTGAAAAACCTTAGTGTAGGAAGCTTTTTCAAAGATAGTTCGCAGTGTTTAGATAGCACCCAGGATAGTACCAGCTTATTGGTAATTTATGGTGAACCCTTAGGTGATTATTGAAGTAATTCATGTGTTTATCAATTTGCATGCATAGACATTATATTTGTTTGCAAGGAAGGAAACTTCCTGATTATTGATTATGTGTTACCGATTCTTGCATGCATGATAAGTTTTGATAGATTAATAATTTGATAAGAATAATTGTCTTTCTTTTAGCTCAAGAATTGAACGAGGGTCTAAGCGACAAGTGTAAAGGACTTGTTGTGTAGATCACTATTCTAAAGTCTCTGGTGAGTTCCTTTTTAATTCAATGCATTGTAATTTCCATTATTCTAAGTTGTGTAAGGTAAGTAATCTTTCTCAGTTATGAATGGTATATGTTTGAGTAACAATAATCCAGTGTCATCAGTATGAGTTCAGTTAGTTTGTGTTATGAAGTAAACACCATCATTCAGTTAGTTTGTGATATATGAGTTGTGACTTGTAGTGATGGAGAAGAGGAGATATGTTTGTGATGCCTCCGGTAGGGCAATTATATTGCAATTCGGATTGACAGATTGCGACAAAACATGCTATTCTGAATAAAAATTATATTATGCATATGAATAAGACTATATGATATGCTTTTGTTTTTGAATTTTAGGTACGAGGCTGGTATGAGGATGGGTTGTTTGTGTCGTGTTAAGTTGGCGGATAGTAACCACCCATATGTTATGTAAGATTGGTGTAGTGAGTTCGTTAGTGTTCTATGAATGCCATTTGAAATATTATGATCATACGATGTAAACCCTTCTGAAAGGTTTGGTATTATGTTTAGCATTAATGTGTAAGATTTATGTGTTTTCTCACTATCTTCAACCTCACTAAGTTTATATAAACTTACTTTGTTATCCTTTCCTTCTCAGGTTTTTTTAATTTAAGGAAAGAATCTAGTTGAAGGGACTATGCCAGAGAACTGTTGAAACTGTGAGCTAATTGTTTAGTCCTATATCATGCATGACTTTTTGGGGGTGGTGTGTAAATATTTCTGAAATCGACTTGTATACCAATCCATTACTTTTGTTAAGATATTGTTTTATATGGGTTTCATGAAACGTTCAATACTTGTATTAAATCTAATATATTTTGTTCCATGAGATTTTGTAACACCCCTAACCCATCTTCTTTGCCGGATTGGGGGTTACAGTGCATTACGATGCATATCATATACAAATAACATCGTTTAAACATACAATTATTAATTGCAAATTAATAATTCAAATCAAACAATATTCTTATCATACAAACATTTATGTGTCTTACATTGAGTATACGAGACCTAAAAATGACTTTGGAATCAATCAGGGATTAAACTAAATTAAAATAAAAAATATGATTATTTAAAAAGGGGGTCACAAAGCCATGTGCCCAAGCCGTGTTGCTCAGGGACATGGCTGTGTGGCCAACCGTGAAAGAGACCGTCTAACATTCAAAATACCTTCACACGGTCGTGTCGTAGGCCATGTGTTAGACCATGTGTATATTCGAAATAAGGTCACACGATCGTGTCATAGACCGTGAGACAAACTGACTTGAAACACACGACCGTGTGAAGAGGTCGTGGGCAACACACGACTATGTGACAGCCCCTGTTCCAGGCCGTGTACCACTAATTGAACCTTCAAATGCAAGTTTACCAAATTGAAATTACTTAGACCATAAGTAACTTATTTACCAGCAATTAAACCTACTTAAAAAGCACCAAAACAAGTCCAAACATGTTTAAAACATTCAACCTAAGTGCCTAACAAATGTGCCCTCATTGACAGCATAATTTTTATACATGAACATTAAGCATTTCACTTAAAACATCACATTCATATTCATGTCAATCAATCATCAACAATTCCTCAAAATATCAATTACCAAATCACATACCAAACCTAAACAATGTCAAATAACAAATTTACCAAGCATAACCACATCCAAAATATCATCAACATCAAACATAGATTACCAATCCAAATCCATATAAGCTTAGTTACAATTTAACTAACATGTTAAATTTAACAACTTCAAACCCTACATACATGCCACAAATCGAAAAAGCTAAAAACAAAGACTACCAAAAAAGGGATTGGATAGTGTGAGCTCTAAAGTTGATCCGCCTAACCAGTTCCACAATACGTTAGCTACAGAAAACAAGAAAAGAGACAGAGTAAATTTATAAAGCTTAGTAAGTTTATAGGTATTTAAACGAAACTCTAACCTTGGTTTACAATTAAGTAAATAAATATAACTAAATTTAATATGATTTCCTTACAGAACATTTAAAACAACTAGGTGAGTGTTTCACACATCAATCGTTTAATCTCATAATAATTTAATATGGCATAATTCTGTATCATTCAATATAAAACATTTAACATGTAAAATGTATCATCCATTTGACCATGTCAATTCACACACATATTCCATTTCTTTTAAACACATAACTCTGACACTAATATCGCATTTACAAAGCATGTGTTTCATACTTATAACTATAAACTTTCCTATCATTTTAATATTAATACAAACAACTTTTAAATGAATAATCATCAAAAATTTAATTTCATCACTTAACATCTCCATGTGATTCATGAATTAAATATCATCTTACCTTAACTTATAAATTAATATTAAAAGTGCTTTCATAAATATACCCTGACAATCGTTACAAAAGTCACTTAGTGTTAGTATCAGAGAATTCAATAAAATAATTCATGTACCACAATAGTTCCAAACCAACAATTCATACTTATATATATACATAAATGATACCTTCCCAAAAGGGTTAACCAATTCCATCAGCCATAGTTTCTCAATGTAACCAACAACATTTATAAACAATAATTTCATTGTAACCTTTATCACTTAGTAACACCATAAATATGCAATAGAATTAAGCAAGTAATTAAGTTGTAGATCAATGAACACATAGCTCAATGAACTATAGTAACTTGATTTGGATACTAGGGTAACTACACCACACCAAAGGCATCATAAATGTGTAACAGAGGCACTGAAGTGCAGAAAGAGGCACAAATGTGCAATTAGAGGCATTAAAGTGCAAATAGAGGCACCGAAGTGCAATCCCGTACAAGCGCACATTCTAACCCTATTGGCATGCCAATATTATACTAATTATTACTATGCTCAAAAGGGCATTTAATATGAATCCATCACATTAAAAAAAATCAGAGGCACTTCCACAATATCTGTACACATACAATATATTTATTTCATCCATTCCGAGACAATATCATTCATATTTCACAACCATTTCTCAACTTCCAAATAGTAAACTTTTGCTTTACACTCAATTTTAACAATTCATAATTAAACTTCATTAATAAATATTCAATCACAACTCAAATTAAACAAATAGGAAACACCATAATTCATAAACATATAACTTTATTCAATAATGCTATGAACTTACCTGGATTATGCTGTCGGCTGAATGTCAAGGACTAATAAAAAATTTTCTCTTTTTCTCGGTTAACCTCCATATGGTTTAATTCTTGATCTCTATAATGATTAAAATCAATATATCAAATTCAAATAAATATTTCAACTCATTTTATGCATATGACCCTTAAGTTTTATTAATTACACATTTTCCCTAAACTTTTACATTTCTTACAATTTAGTCCCTAAACCTGAAATTTCAAATTTAAGAAAATTTCTCAAATACCAAATGCTAGCCAAACTTACTTCTATTTTAATACAATCCAAAATTAGTCACAATTTATAAAAATTCTATGTCAATTTTAATATTTTATCAAATTAATCATTTAACTAAAAATTAACTAAAATCACTTTACAACATAGTCTTTAAAAATATCAAGACTAATTCATCATTTAGCATAAAAAATACCCAAGGTTCTTCAATGAAAAAATCTAAATCTTTAACAGTTTCAAAAACAAAGATATGGGTTAGTTGTACCTAATTGGAATGATTTCAAAAACATAAAAAGTACAAGAAATGGATTAATAAATCATACCATGCAAGAGTAAAAGGGATGGCCGAAGCTCCGAACATGTTTATCCATGATTTTTCAGTGAAGAAAATAAAAGTGAAAAAGATAACATTGCTTTATGTTTCTTTTATCAATTTAACATATTTTATTAAATAAACATAATTTAATGCATAATTTACTTAAAAACCACCTATGTACCATCCACCATAATTTAATTGTGGGTAAATTATCATATAACATCCTTTAAGACCATTTAATCATTAAAATTCAATAATAATTAAGTTTTACATATTTTACAATTTAGTACTTTTACCTTAATTAACTATCTAAATAATAAAATTTTCAAACTGAACCTTCACATACAAAAACAATAACTTTGCAAATAGTTAATATAAATGTTTACAAGCTCAATTTATGAAAACAAGGTCCTGATACCTCATTTTTCAAAACCACTTAGCTTTCTAGACAACCACTTATACTTTAACTTTTGCTCAATTAGCAAAATTTAACCAAATCAAAATTCATTACATTTATATTTGACCTACATAAATAAAATAAAATAATAGAAATTCTTGGACTCAAAAGTCAAATTTGTAGTTTAAAAACCACTATTTTCAACACCACTAAAAACGGGTTATTACAGATTTCTTCTTACTACCTATACGCCAAAAGGATTTGAATGTTGTTTTAACTACCAGTGAAGCACATTGAAACTTTTGTAAGGGAATAATTCATCATACATTTTGTACTCATAAACCTGTAAAGTTTTACAAAGCTTCCACTAAATAATTTATTCCAAAAACTCTTTTGTTAAATTCTTTTGAAATTAAGTTGTGACACATTATACTCAAATCCAATTATCTAGTCGAGTAAGGTGTGTTACATAGAAAAAAATCAATAATAAACAAGGAAAATTCAGAACGAAGGGATAAGTAGTCAAGTGATGGTGACTCTTATACCTTTGATATAGAAGAATTCCTCGTAGAAGTGTTGAGGGAGCAATTGGAACAAATCTATCGCGAAGACTGGTGGAAGCAGTGTAAAGAGCCATTAGGCTAATCAAAAAATTCTCTGGCTAAAATGGTCCTTCAATCATTAAACCACAGACATTGAAACTAAAATTGCTCTTGACACATGAAAAATGAGTAGTTGGGCGATAATAAATCTTTACGAGTAATTATTGCTGGTAGTTTACCTATTGAACAAGACATTATTGGAGATTCTAAAAGCACATATAAAAGCAATTGGGTGAACCATTGCCAATATTAACTGGATCAGTCAAGTACTGTGTAACAGCTCGTTTATCAGTGGTGTCAAAAATAGTGGTTTCGGGGCTACAAAGTCGACGAGTAAGTTTCTAAATGTTATTATTTAATATTTACAAGTAAAATATAATATTAAAATAAATTTTGAATTAGTAATTTATGCTATTTGAAAGAATAATTAGATTCAAGTGGTATGACACTAAAGTCAAGTGGTTTTAGAAAATGAGGTATCTGGACATCATTTCTATAAACCAAGTTAAAAATATTTTATTAATTATTTATGGAGTATTATTAAGGTTGTATTAAAGTTTTGTTAAGAAATTTTGATGTTTAAATGGTTAATTAGGGTAAAATGATTAAATTGTAAAAGAGGTAAAAGTTACCCATTATAGATTTTAAAATACCAAAGGGATTAATTTGGAAATTAGACCATTGCCAAAAGTCCAAGCGATGGTGAATGGCAACCATTCCACTAACCTTTGGGATATTTATTCATTAAGTCCTAATTAGTTTAAGGTTAAATTGTAATTAAGTTTATTTAATTAAAATTTAATATAATTGAAGGACCAATTGTGTAGTTGAACCTTCCTTAAATGGCCTAATAATATGAATGATGTGGAATTATCTAGATTGTGGTAAATTGCATTTAAATCCTAATTAATTGAAAATGACTAAATTGTAAAAGCTACAAAAGTTAAATTTTATTAGCTAAATGAGTCAAATAGAATTATTGAAGGGATTTAAATGGAAATTATGCCATGTTCAATTATAGTGGACGGTGATAGCATAGTTTTAAGTGAAAGTTTGTTAATTATAATATGAATTTAATATTAAAACATGAAACAAATATAAAATAAATGAAACAAATTCATAATCTTTTATCATTTTCTTCTTCCCAACCGAATTCACCGTGGATAAACTAATGAGACATTCAGCCAAGCTTCCAAGCTTTGCATGCGTATGTTATTTTAGCCTATTTTTAGTAATTTTTATGTTTTTGAAATCCTTGTACCTTAATCTAGCTAACCTATGGACTAATTTGTAAAACTATTAAACGTTTGGAATTTTTCCATTGATGATTTCGTGATGTTTTCGAAGTTTTATGATAAATTTATAAGCTTGATAGTTAAATTGGACAATTTTGTAAGGTAATTTTTGGTAATTTTAATGTTTAAGGACTAAAATGTGAAAAATAGTAAAAATACAAGGACTTGATGTTAAATAAAAAATATGGGTTTTTGCGAAGTGTTATACTATTCGGTTGAGTTTGATTTTTGTTAAATTTGGTTAAATTGCAAGATTGGGGCTTAGGGACTAAATTGCATAAAAGTAAAATATTGGAGGTAATTTTGTAAAATGTCAAAAAGGACTTCATTGTATAAAATTAATTGGTTTTTTGTTTGAATTATTGAATTAAATGAAATTATTATTTTAGATCAAGAACAAGTGAAAAATCGAGGAGAAGAGAAAATTACCAAATAGCCCTTGTACTTAGTCATTGCTGCAATTTAGTCAGGTAAGTTCGTATGAACTGTAATCACTTAAATCTTGTTTAAATTGAATGTTTACTATGCTGTTTGATGTAAATGAAAGAAAATATAAATGTATGAAAGCTATGATGAATTGACAAATATCGAGTCTCGGTTAAACCTTAAGAATTCTTAAGATACAAATGACATGTCATTAGGGATTTCATGTTTCGGGTATTCGTCTTCAAAGTCCAACCGATGGTTGAGGTCTTGCATTTGTTATAGATTCTCCATGGCTTGTGTGAGTAGCATCATGTAGTTTACATTCCAACCTACAGCTCGTGGGAGCAGACCCATTTCCCAACTCGTGTGAGCAATGATGTAAAGGAAAGGTTACAGTTATATGTAAAAGCACGCTTCATGTGAGCTTTCTTGAGTATCTGATGTAATTCTAGATGGTTCAATGGGTAAGAAAAGGAATGGAATGGTAAGTGACTTAATGGAAAAGTTCATGACTTTATGAAAGGTTTGATGCGTATGTAATGCATCTTATGAAATTAATTTATGTTATATATGAGTTTATATGTGTTTTTGATCAACCTATTATCATGTTAGTTCGATGATGCTAAATAGGCTTATACTAAACTCAAGGCATTGGCAATGGTTTATGCATAACCTCTGAATTGTAAGGTTAGAAGTAGTAGTATGCAAATGGAATGAATCATGATCGTATGGTAACGATGATGAATTAAATGTTATGTTTACACAGGATTGATTTCATATGAGTCATGAACAGATGTACTAACTTGTGAGTTTGATGGTGTTATATAGGATTCTACTAAGCTTATGGCATAGGTAACGATTTGTACTTATTCTATAAATTTTATTATGGAAATTTTAGGTTTTTAAGTTTATACGAGCTTACTAAGCATTCATTGCTTACATAGTTTCCTTTCATTGTTTTATAGATTATCAAAAGTCCAATCGATTGGAAGCTCATCAGAGATCTTTCACACTATCCAGTAGTTTTTGAGTAATTTGGCTAAGGTTTATAATGGCATGTATAAGGTGCTTTGTAATAGTATTATGGTGTATTTGTTAATTATGTATTGGCATGTATAAGCTTTGGAAAGCTATGTTGATTTGATTCACTTTGATTCCTTACCAAGTTAGCTTGTTTTGGTAGCTTTAAAGTGCTTGTTTATATGGTTCTCTTGGCATGTTGATGATGACTTGAAAGTGATTACTTATGATATGATTTAGTTCATATTTGACTTAGGTTATCATGTATGGAAATGACAATGTTAACATGTATAAGTCTTTTGTGTTGTTGGTTTGTTGATATATAAAATGGTTGATTCAGCATGCCTAAGTCTTTGAAGATGATGTTAATTGATGAACTTATAATTATAATGCTTTTTAAGTAAAGTCTTGTTGACTACATTAGGGTAGTTGAAATGGATGGTGTTATGGTATGCTTGTAATGGCTTGAAAGTCATAAATGTGATATGTTCTGGTAGGTGTTTGAATTAGGTATTTATGTTGTGGTTAAGTACATAATGGGATTGGTCTTTATGCATGGAATTAGGTTATGCTAGCATGTTTTGGTAAATGGTGTTTGAATGTAATTGTGGTGCCTTTGAAAGACATATTGGTTAGTTGAACTAGGTTCTTGAAATGACATTTTGATGTATGTTTGGATGATGCTTAGGTCCCTTTAAAGTGTACACAAATGAGTAAAACGTTCATGCATGGTTGGGTTATGAAATGGCTTGATTTGGGTGAAATTTGGGTTCACATGGCTTGAGACACGGGCGTGTGACTCAGCCGTGTCAGGCAAATGGCCTGGCGACACGGTCATGTGTCATTTAAGAATTTCTTAAGGTTCCAAGTCAGTGAGTTACACAGCCTTGCACATGGGTATGTGGCACGGCCTTGTACACGAGTGTGTGACACGGCTGTGTGACCCTACTCAAAGAGTTACATGGGTGAGGACATGGGCTGGGAAACGACCATGTGTCCCTAGTTTAAAATTTACATGGCCTAAGACATAAGCGTTTGTCTCAGCCGTGTGAGGCACATGGCTGTGTGACCCCTGTTTCCCAAAATTTTCCAACTTTTTCCTAAACTTTTTGTTTTGTTTCAAACTAGTCTCGAACTGTTACAAAGTTAATTTTAGGGCCTCAAAGGCTCGATTTAGGGACATAGTGTATAAGAATGAATGTATTATAATATGTTTGATCTATTTAAATGATTGGATGTTAAATGTTTCTAATTGTAAGGTAATGCTCCGTAACTCTAATCTGACGATAGAGATGGGTTAGGGGTGTTACATACTGTGTCAACATATGATACGACTAGAGGAAGGAAAGAAGCTGGTAATAGATGCTCAAAGGTGTATTAACCTAACATTTGTCATTATATATTCTCAACTTGAAGAGTTCTAAATTTCTTTTCTGATATTGGCAAATACATTTCATTTTTCTCAGAGGATTCATATATGTTCATTTTTACACTGGACTATCATACATTTATTCCACTCGTATGGCGGTCTACATAATTCACTTCTCATTGTGGATCTATTTCACTATCTCTTCAGAGATAGAAACTAATGCATTCCATAAAATATATTCATATCGACATCGCTCTTGGTAGATTCTCTCACAGAAAGATGTTGAATACTTCTCTCAGACGATGTGCATAGCTGTTGCAATTGGTTGATCTTATAATAATTGATCTACATATAGATCTTACCTTTGTTGGGTTCCCGTACTGGCTGATCTCGAAACATTTCCCAATCGGGTCCTACCTATGGAAAATTATGTTACTGTATCTAGTGGGTATTAGAATACCAGTCAAATCGTACACTTCTCAACTTAAATAAGGAATTTGTACTGATGAATGTGACATTTAAGTCATTCATTAGAACTCCAGATAATTGTGTTACAAATCGTGAGAGTGCCCAAGTTTGGCTAGTACCATAGAATCAAATAATCTCTTTACAAAATGTGGATTTGCTCGGACTTGGCAAATAGTTACACCAACCATACTTTCAAGTACATTGTATTCTCTTTCTGACAAATTACTATAACGAATTCATAGATCAAAGCATTGTAAAATAAACTCATTCAGAAACAACTTTAATGAATAACTAGACTTTTCCATGAAGGCAGGTAACCATTACTAGCCATTTAGGCATTATAGAATATGCCACAAAGGCTCCACAGTATATGACACAAAGGCTCCACAGAATATGGCACAAAGGGTCCACAGAATAACTTGCCTGAAAAGGCTTTGTTTGGCTGCCACCAAGGCACCGCATGAACTATCATGTTTGCGATATAGAATTGTCTAAACTCATCATTGTGTGAGGTTTGCCCATCATCATATTGGGACACGTAGAAACCCTAGTAAATAAATGTGACCCATCCACCCTTTCTAGAATATGCCATCGTCATGGTCTTTTTTCAGATTTGTCATACCGAAATTGTGTTTATTGTCCCGATGGACTTCATCAGGTACTATCGCGGGTCAAATCTCGTATCACATAATTTCCCAACACTCTATCAAACCCTCATTTCTCCCAACATTTTAAATCATTCATCATACATATAACAAGTACACATTCATTTAGACTTTCACTCGTACCTATAACCAAATCGTACTTATTTACATGCTCACCACACATCGACACAATCATGTAGCACAAAATACACTCCATGTACAAATATACTGTGACAGCCCAAAATTGACCCTAGTCGGGAAGTGGTTTCGGGACCACAAAACCGAGTCATAAAAATAATTAATTTCCATATTCTATGCTTATTATGTGTGTACATGAGTATGTGGAAGTTTCATTCTCCAATTTTGCCAATTGCATGAGAAATTATTAAATAGGGATCGATATGAGACATGGTGAAAATATGATAGGCTAATTTAAAATGGTCTATTAATGCATGTTATGAAAATGATGGGTTTGCATGTCAAATTACCCAAAATTTGAGCTAGTGGTTGGCCATGCTATGGGTGGAAACATGTTGGGAACATGTTGGCTTAGTGAGGTATGTTAGAAAAAAATAAAATAAGGAATAAGGTTAATAAAATACTAGTTAATAGGAGGAGAAACCAAAGTTTCTCCATCCTTGCTCCTCATTGCCGTACCTAGAAGAGAAAAGCTTTGAAAAATTCAGCTATGGTGGTTAGCTAAATCAAGGTAAGTTCAAGGATGATTCTTGGATTTTTAGCATTTTTTTTGTTAGTCATCAAGTTCCTTGCTTAACCCATGACCAAAATTTGAAATGGTGTGGTGTCTTGAGCATTCGGTTTTAGTTATTAAAGGATGAGATTGGGTTATAGTCTTTATGTTTTATGAAGAATTGTTGAAGAGAAAATGTTCAAGAAATGGTTGTTGTTCATGTTATTTGGATGAAAAAGAAAATGGTAGTTAGGTGAAGTAGAGTCTAACAAATGAGCACATATGTGCATTAGTTGCTAAATGGAGAAAAATCGGCTAACAAGATGTGTACTAAGGCCGAATATGATTTTGGATACTATTGGGCAATGTATGTGTTTTGAATTGATGGAATGGAGAGGATGCTTTAATTGTGTTATGAACAATTATATGTTAAATTAAGGTTTGCTAAGCTAGCTACTAAGGTGAAATGCAAATGTTAGCATATGATTTGGTAATAATCTGCTTGGGGACAGCAGCAGTAAGGTGATTTTGGAAAATCGCCATAATTTGTAGGAGTTGAATTAGAAGCTGAGTAAATTATGTCATTAAAGCTTGAAGAGTCTATTTTCTTACAAAAGAAACTATAAAAACAAAAGAGTTACCGATCTTGAGATATTTGAAGTATTGTGGGGCTGAGTCAAAATGACTACTAGATTCCCTGTTCTGTTTTTAGAAAATCAATATAAATTGTACAAAAATGATTATAAGATAAAATTTATATGCTTAAACTCCTTAATGAGTATAGTTTCAACTGAAATCAAATACAACACATTTTGAATTCTGTAAAATGAGAAATTTGATTCGTAGTGAAGAGTGGTCAGATTAGTCAAACAGTGAAACAGGGGAAACTTTAAGACAAATCTGGTATTGATTGGCCAAGCCTAAAATTCTGAAAATTTTATGGATCGAAGATATACGAGTCTATATTCAGGGAAAATTAACGGCAAGTGATTTGGAGTTTTTTAGCTCCAGTTATAAATAATTTAGTGACTACTGCTCAGGAAAACAGCTCGTAGTGAATATGTGATTTTGTTGTAAACATTAATGAAAATTTGCTAATGAATTATTTATTGATTTTTATAAAGCTTACTATAATCTATGTGTGTGAAAGTCGAACCAATATATATATTATTCTGAAAGTAATACTTGAATAGTCGATTAATGACTATTTTAAAATTTGTTGAACTTAAGCTCAAGAGCAAAGGGGAACTAAATCCGATAAAGGGAAGGAAAAAGTAATTGAATAGCCATTGAAGTCGTTCGACAACATCCGAGGTAAGTCTTCGAGTAATGACCCTACTTGAATTATATTGAAATGATTAGTCATACTATGACGGATAGTCGAATGTGCATAGAGACTATGTTATAAAGCCAATCGAAATCATGCTCTTTGTGTGTGGCTATTGAGCCGAAATTGGAAAGGTTTAATAAATGTTTTGTGTTTGAGCCTTAGTAACGAAAATAAGATATGGATGTGTTATGATTATTGATATATGTGTGCATGAGCATTTGAATACATCCGGGCTAAGACCCGAAGGCATTTGTGCAAGTTGATATATCCGGGCTAAGACCCGAAGGCATTTGTGCAAGTTGATATATCCGGGCTAAGACCCGAAGGCATTTGTGCGAGTTGACATATATCCGGGCTAAGACCCGAAGGCATTTGTGCAAGTTGATATATCCGGGCTAAGACCCGAAGGCATTTGTGCGAGTTGACATATATCCGGGCTAAGACCCGAAGGCATTTGTGCGAGTTGATATATCCGGGCTAAGACCCGAAGGCAATTGTGCAAGTTGATATATCCGGGCTAAGACCCGAAGGCATTCGTGCGAGTTGCTATACCCGGGTTAAGACCCGAAGGCAATTGTGCTTGTGGTTATATCCGGCTAAATTCCGAAGAAACTTGGGTTTGAATGTGAGCGTTTTGTGCTGTAATAAATTCAATTAATACGCTCGACAAACCCAAACGATAAGGTATGTTTGCATGTGCTTCGGAAAAGTCGATTCGTTTTAAATAGTATTCGTTCAATCGACTAACGAACTTTCGGCTTTTAGATAGGTTGATACCTTGTGTGTGTATATGTTGATGAAGTGTGAAGTAAGTATGATTATGAGAATGTGAATTAATAAAGTGATTCATTTAGCTATGTGAATGTAATACTTTAGTCAAAGCCGATTTCATTACTTGAAACTTACTAAGCTTTAAAATGCTTACCCCGTTGCTTTGGCTCTCTGTTTTATAGATTTTGTTCGTTAGCTATCGGATTCGGGATCATCGAAGTCGAAGTCATCCACACTATCAAAGCTCTTTTGGTACTCTTTTAGTTGAACTCTGGATATGGCATGTATAGGACTACCCCTTGTTGTTTTAAGCACTTTTTGTGATGTACGTGTGTACAGCCATGCGAAAATGGCTTGTAGAAGTGGAGTATGGCATTAGACCATTTGTGTTTATGTATGTATATATGGTTTCATGATGTGACTATGGTTTGGAATGGAAGTGTTGGGCAAATGATCAGCCATTGGAATGGCTAAATATGATCATATGTGGACCTATGTATGACAAAACCCTAGTTGGTCCATGGTAACCACGAAATAGGTAAAGTTTACCTTGAAAACAGATGCTGACAGCAGCAGTGGTGTGGATTTGAAAAATCACAAAAATTTGTAGGAATGGAATTAAATAGTGAATAAATTATGTAATCGAACCCTGATGAATCTATTTTCATATGAAAGTAACGAAACAATCATATGAACAGTATATTAAGAGATATTAAAGTTCTCGTGAAACAGGGCCAGAACAGTTTCTGGATCTCCTGTTTCGACTTTGATAATTCACCATAAATTATCCAGAGATAATTAGAAGTCATGACTTATATGTATGGATTCCCCTTTGAGTCTAGTTTCATTAGAAATGAACGGTATGAGTATTGAAGCTCTGTACAGGGAGATATCCAAGTCAGAATACATGAAGGTCAGAGTAGTCGAACCCAGAATCAGGGGAGACTTTAACTAATAAACTGTACAAATTTGCCCGACCAAAAATTCTAGAAATAAATCCACAGATGGATATATGAGTCTAATTTCGGGAAAAATTTACGGAATCAGTTTTCGAGTTTTTGAACTCGAGATATGATTTTTAAGGCGACAGTGACGCGGTTAGCCAGCTTGTCTGGAATTTTTTTATGGACTGTGAAAACAAAGTAATTAAGTCTGTTAGCACCTCGCGTTCGACTCCGGCAACGGTCTCGGGTACGGGGTGTTACAATTTTATTGGTATCAGAGCTACGGTTTAGTCGATTCTAGGACTACCGTAATGCGTTGGGTCTAGCTATACATGCCATTTTATGTGATTATTTGATAGTGGGGTGATTTCTGACATTTGCAAATGTGTTTATTTATATTAATGAATCCCGATCCCGACCGAGCGGTAGCTGATGATCTTGAGAGTTTAGCGCCTGCTCCCGCACAAGGGACAGCACCGGCGGACTCTCAACCTAATGCTAGTAACCCGAATGATGAAGCTAGACAAGCTTTCTATAGCGTGATGAATGATTGGTTCAACCAATACATTCAAACTAATACGGCTGTTCCACAACCTCCATTCCCGACAAATACCACCCCCGCACCTACAATACCTCCGGTAACTGACCAAATAAGGTCAAATAAGCCCCCAGTTGACAGAATCCGAAAACATGGGGCTACTGAATTTAAGGCTACGGATAGCGACGATGCCGAGCAAGCTGAATTTTGGTTGGACAACACTATCCGGGTACTCGATGAGCTATCTTGTACACCCGATGAATGCCTAAAGTGTACTATCTCCTTGCTACGCGATTCTGCCTACTATTGGTGGAGTACTCTGACTTCTGTTGTGCCCCGAGAGCAAGTAACTTGGGAGTTTTTCCAAACTAAATTTCGGAAAAAGTATATCAATCAGAGATTTGTTGATCAAAAACGGAAGGAATTTCTTGAGCTTAAACAAGGTTCTATGTCAGTTACTGATTACGAGCGAAAATTTGTTAGACTTAGTAGATACACTCGGGAATGTGTTTCGTCCGAGGCTATCATGCGTAAACGCTTCGAGGATGGGCTGAATGAAGATATAAAAATGTTCGTTGGCATTCTTGAAATACGAGAGTTCGTAGTACTTGTCGAGCGAGCTTGTAAAGCCGAAGAGCTTAGAAAAGAAAAACAAAAAGTCGATGTGAGAACTGGAGAGTTTCGTAAAAGATCCTCGGGAAAGTCTCTTCAACAGGCATCGAAGAAATTTCGAGATGATGTGGGCCGGTCCAGAGGCACTTCGGGCCTTTTTAGACGAGATCGTGATCGACCCCCTGTGGGTACACGAGGCACTTCGGTCGCCAGTGTTGGGAATGAACGTCGAGACAGAACGGAATGCCGATATTGCGGTAAATGGCATTCGGGGAGTTGTAGATCCCATGACCGCTCCTGTTACAAGTGCGGATCAGTTGACCACTTCATTAAAGATTGCCCGAGGTTGTCTGAACAGAATGTAAATCAGAGTGGGAAACCGGGTGCTACCACTGCTCGAGGTAGACCATCTAGAAATACGGGCAATGCTAGTGGTGGTCAGAGAGGATCTAGAGATGCTACGACCAGATCCGAGGCTCGTGCGCCTGCTAGAGCTTATGCTATACGTGCCCGCGAGGATGCTTCTTCGCCTGATGTTATTACCGGTACTTTTACTCTCTTTGATACTAATGTAATTGCTTTGATTGACCCCGGTTCTACTCATTCTTACATATGTGAAACCTTAGCATCCAGTAAGACTCTACCTATTGAGTCTACTGAGTTCGTAATTCGGGTGTCAAATCCCTTGGGTCGTTACGTGCTTGTCGACAAAGTGTGTAAGAAATGTCCCCTAGTAATTCGAGGTTCATATTTTCCGGCGGACTTGATGCTTTTGCCGTTTGATGAATTTGATGTTATTCTTGGTTTGGATTGGCTGACCGCGCATGATGCAGTTGTGAATTGCAAAAGCAAGACTATTGATCTGAGGTGCGCAAATAACGAGATAATCCGAGTTGAGTCTACGGACTTAAAGGGGTTGCCAGCTGTAATATCCTCAATGTTGGCACAGAAATATGTAAGAAAAGGGTGCGAAGCATACCTTGCGTATGTACTTGATGACAAAGAATTAGAAAAGAAACCCGAATCTATGCCGGTGGTTTGTGAATACCCGGACGTTTTTCCTGAAGAATTACCGGGTTTACCACCTGTTCGGGAGGTAGAGTTTGGTATTGAGCTTGTACCTGGAACTACGCCAATTTCGATAGCTCCGTATCGTATGGCACCAACCGAGTTAAAGGAATTGAAAGCTCAATTGCAAGAGTTGACGGATAGAGGTTTCGCTCGACCAAGTTTCTCACCTTGGGGTGCACCAGTATTGTTCGTGAAAAAGAAGGACGGAACCATGAGGTTGTGCATTGACTATCGTCAACTGAATAAAGTGACGATAAAGAATAAATATCCGTTACCATGTATTGATGATTTGTTTGATCAATTAAAGGGAGCATCAGTGTTTTCAAAGATAGATTTGAGATCGGGTTATTATCAGTTGCGGATTCGAGATTCGGACGTACCCAAAACTACTTTCAGAACGAGGTACGGTCACTACGAGTTCTTGGTGATCCCGTTTGGGCTCACTAATGCCCCTGCGGTATTTATGGATTTGATGAATCAGATCTTCAGACCATATTTGGATCGGTTCGTAGTTGTGTTCATTGATGACATCTTGGTCTATTCAAGAGATGAGATCGAACATACTGAACACTTGAGATTAGTGTTGCAAATTTTGCGGGATAAGCAGTTATATGCGAAGTTCAGTAAGTGTGAGTTCTGGTTAAGAGAGGTTAGCTTCTTGGGTCATGTGGTATCCGCATCGGGTATTCGCGTTGACCCGAACAAAATCTCAGCCATACTTAACTGGAAACCTCCGAGAAATATTACTGAGGTTCGGAGCTTTTTGGGACTCGCCGGTTATTACCGACGATTTGTCAAAGGTTTCTCGATGATAGCTACACCGATGACGAAGCTACTTCAAAAGGATGTTAAGTTCAAATGGACGGAGAAATGTCAGAAAAGTTTCGATCAACTGAAAACTTATTTGACTGAAGCTCCAATTTTAGTGCAACCCGAATCAGGCAAGGAGTTTGTCATTTATAGTGACGCATCCCTACTTGGGTTGGGTTGCGTATTGATGCAAGAAGGTCGAGTTGTGGCCTATGCGTCGAGACAATTGAAGCCACACGAGAGAAATTATCTGACCCATGATCTCGAACTAGCTGCCATCGTATTTGCTTTGAAAATATGGCGACATTATTTGTTTGGTGAGAAGTGCCATGTATTTTCGGATCACAAAAGTCTCAAATATTTGATGACCCAGCTAGACTTGAATCTGCGACAAAGGCGTTGGCTTGAGTTGTTGAAAGATTATGAGCTGGTCATTAATTATCACCCGGGAAAGGCTAATGTGGTTGCGGACGCCTTAAGCCGAAAATCACTATTTTCTTTGCGAGCGATGAATGTACACTTGCCTGTTCTACCCGACAATGTGTTAGTAGCTAAATTAAAAGCCAAACCATTATTGATTCATCAAATTTGTGAAGCTCAGAAAGTCGATGATGAATTGGTTGCAAAACGGGCTGAGTGTGTTCCGAACAAGGAATCGGAGTTTCAAATTGATGATGATGATTTTTTGAGGTTCAGAAGTCGTTTGTGTGTTCCAAGGAATTCAGAACTCATTTCGATGATTCTGAACGAAGCCCATTGTAGCCGAATGTCAATTCACCCGGGTAGTACTAAAATGTACAACGATCTGAAACGTCAATTTTGGTGGCCGGGCATGAAACGAGACATTTCTGAATTTGTTTCAAGGTGTTTAATATGTCAACAAGTGAAAGCAGAACATCAAGTGCCTTCAGGATTACTTCAGCCGATCATGATACCCGAGTGGAAATGGGATCGAGTCACAATGGACTTTGTGTCTGGGTTACCTTTGACTCAGAGTAAGAAAGACTCGGTCTGGGTTATTGTCGATAGACTGACTAAGTCGGCTCACTTTATCCCTGTGCGTACGGATTTTTCATTGGATAAACTAGCTGAATTGTACGTTTTTCAGATTGTGAGATTACATGGGGTACCTATTTCTATCGTGTCAGATAGAGACCCAAGATTTACATCGCGATTTTGGAAGAAATTGCAAGAAGCTTTGGGTACCAAGCTGCATTTTAGCACTGCTTTTCACCCCCAAACCGATGGTCAATCTGAACGAACAATTCAGATACTCGAGGATATGTTGAGATGTTGCGTCTTAGAGTTCTGTAGTTCATGGGAAAGGTATTTACCTTTGATTGAATTCGCTTACAACAATAGTTTTCAATCAAGTATTAAGATGGCACCTTACGAGGCTTTGCACGGTCGTAAATGCCGTACACCATTGTTTTGGACCGAGCTCGGTGAAAGTAAAATTTTCGGAGTTGATTTGATTAAAGATGCCGAACAGAAAGTAAAGGTAATCCGTGAAAGTCTGAAGGCAGCCACAGATCGTCTGAAATTGTATGCGGATTTGAAACGAAAGGACATTGAATATCAGGTGGGAGATAAAGTGTTCCTTAAAGTTTCGCCTTGGAAAAAGGTACTCAGGTTTGGCCGTAAGGGCAAATTGAGCCCGAGATTCATTGGGCCGTACGAAATCTCCGAACGAGTTGGTCCGGTTGCGTATAGATTGATTTTGCCCCCTGAGCTTGAAAAGATTCACGATGTCTTTCATGTTTCGATGCTTCGACGCTATCGATCTGATCCATCGCACATAATCAGCCCATCGGAGGTTGAAATTCAAGCCAATATGAGTTATGAAGAAGAGCCGATGCGTATCCTAGCTCGTGAAGTGAAGGAGTTGCGAAACAAAAGGGTTCCGTTAGTAAAGGTGTTATGGCTCAAACACGGGATCGAGGAAGCTACTTGGGAAACCGAGAGCTCGATGAAAGAACAATACCCAAACCTATTCACCGGTAAGATTTTCGGGGACGAAAATTTCTTAAGTGGGGGAGAGTTGTGACAGCCCAAAATTGACCCTAGTCGGGAAGTGGTTTCGGGACCACAAAACCGAGTCATAAAAATAATTAATTTCCATATTCTATGCTTATTATGTGTGTACATGAGTATGTGGAAGTTTCATTCTCCAATTTTGCCAATTGCATGAGAAATTATTAAATAGGGATCGATATGAGACATGGTGAAAATATGATAGGCTAATTTAAAATGGTCTATTAATGCATGTTATGAAAATGATGGGTTTGCATGTCAAATTACCCAAAATTTGAGCTAGTGGTTGGCCATGCTATGGGTGGAAACATGTTGGGAACATGTTGGCTTAGTGAGGTATGTTAGAAAAAAATAAAATAAGGAATAAGGTTAATAAAATACTAGTTAATAGGAGGAGAAACCAAAGTTTCTCCATCCTTGCTCCTCATTGCCGTACCTAGAAGAGAAAAGCTTTGAAAAATTCAGCTATGGTGGTTAGCTAAATCAAGGTAAGTTCAAGGATGATTCTTGGATTTTTAGCATTTTTTTTGTTAGTCATCAAGTTCCTTGCTTAACCCATGACCAAAATTTGAAATGGTGTGGTGTCTTGAGCATTCGGTTTTAGTTATTAAAGGATGAGATTGGGTTATAGTCTTTATGTTTTATGAAGAATTGTTGAAGAGAAAATGTTCAAGAAATGGTTGTTGTTCATGTTATTTGGATGAAAAAGAAAATGGTAGTTAGGTGAAGTAGAGTCTAACAAATGAGCACATATGTGCATTAGTTGCTAAATGGAGAAAAATCGGCTAACAAGATGTGTACTAAGGCCGAATATGATTTTGGATACTATTGGGCAATGTATGTGTTTTGAATTGATGGAATGGAGAGGATGCTTTAATTGTGTTATGAACAATTATATGTTAAATTAAGGTTTGCTAAGCTAGCTACTAAGGTGAAATGCAAATGTTAGCATATGATTTGGTAATAATCTGCTTGGGGACAGCAGCAGTAAGGTGATTTTGGAAAATCGCCATAATTTGTAGGAGTTGAATTAGAAGCTGAGTAAATTATGTCATTAAAGCTTGAAGAGTCTATTTTCTTACAAAAGAAACTATAAAAACAAAAGAGTTACCGATCTTGAGATATTTGAAGTATTGTGGGGCTGAGTCAAAATGACTACTAGATTCCCTGTTCTGTTTTAGAAAATCAATATAAATTGTACAAAAATGATTATAAGATAAAATTTATATGCTTAAACTCCTTAATGAGTATAGTTTCAACTGAAATCAAATACAACACATTTTGAATTCTGTAAAATGAGAAATTTGATTCGTAGTGAAGAGTGGTCAGATTAGTCAAACAGTGAAACAGGGGAAACTTTAAGACAAATCTGGTATTGATTGGCCAAGCCTAAAATTCTGAAAATTTTATGGATCGAAGATATACGAGTCTATATTCAGGGAAAATTAACGGCAAGTGATTTGGAGTTTTTTAGCTCCAGTTATAAATAATTTAGTGACTACTGCTCAGGAAAACAGCTCGTAGTGAATATGTGATTTTGTTGTAAACATTAATGAAAATTTGCTAATGAATTATTTATTGATTTTTATAAAGCTTACTATAATCTATGTGTGTGAAAGTCGAACCAATATATATATTATTCTGAAAGTAATACTTGAATAGTCGATTAATGACTATTTTAAAATTTGTTGAACTTAAGCTCAAGAGCAAAGGGGAACTAAATCCGATAAAGGGAAGGAAAAAGTAATTGAATAGCCATTGAAGTCGTTCGACAACATCCGAGGTAAGTCTTCGAGTAATGACCCTACTTGAATTATATTGAAATGATTAGTCATACTATGACGGATAGTCGAATGTGCATAGAGACTATGTTATAAAGCCAATCGAAATCATGCTCTTTGTGTGTGGCTATTGAGCCGAAATTGGAAAGGTTTAATAAATGTTTTGTGTTTGAGCCTTAGTAACGAAAATAAGATATGGATGTGTTATGATTATTGATATATGTGTGCATGAGCATTTGAATACATCCGGGCTAAGACCCGAAGGCATTTGTGCAAGTTGATATATCCGGGCTAAGACCCGAAGGCATTTGTGCAAGTTGATATATCCGGGCTAAGACCCGAAGGCATTTGTGCGAGTTGACATATATCCGGGCTAAGACCCGAAGGCATTTGTGCAAGTTGATATATCCGGGCTAAGACCCGAAGGCATTTGTGCGAGTTGACATATATCCGGGCTAAGACCCGAAGGCATTTGTGCGAGTTGATATATCCGGGCTAAGACCCGAAGGCAATTGTGCAAGTTGATATATCCGGGCTAAGACCCGAAGGCATTCGTGCGAGTTGCTATACCCGGGTTAAGACCCGAAGGCAATTGTGCTTGTGGTTATATCCGGCTAAATTCCGAAGAAACTTGGGTTTGAATGTGAGCGTTTTGTGCTGTAATAAATTCAATTAATACGCTCGACAAACCCAAACGATAAGGTATGTTTGCATGTGCTTCGGAAAAGTCGATTCGTTTTAAATAGTATTCGTTCAATCGACTAACGAACTTTCGGCTTTTAGATAGGTTGATACCTTGTGTGTGTATATGTTGATGAAGTGTGAAGTAAGTATGATTATGAGAATGTGAATTAATAAAGTGATTCATTTAGCTATGTGAATGTAATACTTTAGTCAAAGCCGATTTCATTACTTGAAACTTACTAAGCTTTAAAATGCTTACCCCGTTGCTTTGGCTCTCTGTTTTATAGATTTTGTTCGTTAGCTATCGGATTCGGGATCATCGAAGTCGAAGTCATCCACACTATCAAAGCTCTTTTGGTACTCTTTTAGTTGAACTCTGGATATGGCATGTATAGGACTACCCCTTGTTGTTTTAAGCACTTTTTGTGATGTACGTGTGTACAGCCATGCGAAAATGGCTTGTAGAAGTGGAGTATGGCATTAGACCATTTGTGTTTATGTATGTATATATGGTTTCATGATGTGACTATGGTTTGGAATGGAAGTGTTGGGCAAATGATCAGCCATTGGAATGGCTAAATATGATCATATGTGGACCTATGTATGACAAAACCCTAGTTGGTCCATGGTAACCACGAAATAGGTAAAGTTTACCTTGAAAACAGATGCTGACAGCAGCAGTGGTGTGGATTTGAAAAATCACAAAAATTTGTAGGAATGGAATTAAATAGTGAATAAATTATGTAATCGAACCCTGATGAATCTATTTTCATATGAAAGTAACGAAACAATCATATGAACAGTATATTAAGAGATATTAAAGTTCTCGTGAAACAGGGCCAGAACAGTTTCTGGATCTCCTGTTTCGACTTTGATAATTCACCATAAATTATCCAGAGATAATTAGAAGTCATGACTTATATGTATGGATTCCCCTTTGAGTCTAGTTTCATTAGAAATGAACGGTATGAGTATTGAAGCTCTGTACAGGGAGATATCCAAGTCAGAATACATGAAGGTCAGAGTAGTCGAACCCAGAATCAGGGGAGACTTTAACTAATAAACTGTACAAATTTGCCCGACCAAAAATTCTAGAAATAAATCCACAGATGGATATATGAGTCTAATTTCGGGAAAAATTTACGGAATCAGTTTTCGAGTTTTTGAACTCGAGATATGATTTTTAAGGCGACAGTGACGCGGTTAGCCAGCTTGTCTGGAATTTTTTTATGGACTGTGAAAACAAAGTAATTAAGTCTGTTAGCACCTCGCGTTCGACTCCGGCAACGGTCTCGGGTACGGGGTGTTACATATACAATTATTTTACAAGAGCACATGCATTCATGCATACAACACATCACACACTTAAACTCATGTAGATACTATACGAGGATCACACATATATGTTTAGCAGTCACTCAAGGACTCATGCATTTCTACTAGAACATCAACCATAAGAAGAAACTTTTTAGAATAAATTGTAGGAGCTGAGATTAGGGATTCACCTAAGAACTCACCATCACTTCAACTTAGAGTTTCTGTTTCGATGATCCTACCCGAACCGATAGTGACAACTGCTTAAAAGATTATGGAACTTCCATTAAAATCCAATTTATAGACAATTTACTAACATCTCAATTATAGACGACCCCTATGCAGGGCCTCCTATTCACACCCTACTAATTATATGCCTATTAACATCCTTACTCTTCCAAAATCTCAACATGAAAAGTCATAGAACTTACCAAGAGATTGAAACTTCCATTGATTAAACCAAAAATCTTAACCTCCAATCCTAACAAAAAAGAAGAGATTGTTTTGGTTTAGGAAAAAGAACCAGAACGTAAAGTAGATGGAAAGAAAGACCATCTGAAATGTTTCCTTCCTACTATACATACTCAGTTCCTCTTAGTGGATCTTGAAAAGTGTCAAATGCATACAAAAATTGTCCCTTAAATGACCTAAAAATATCAGGAAAATATAAAAGAGAATTTGGTATAAAACCCACCTTGCACAACATTCAAACAAACCAGGCATACCAAACCTTTTGCGGTAACTCTCATAAGGCGTGCTCTTGAAATGGTCTAATCTCCCAAACTTTTCTTGCACACTTAATAGGTGCTTTATACTTAGCAAAAACTCTAAGGCGTACTCTTCGTTTGCCATACTCCTTTTTTAATTGAAGAATACCCTGAGATGAAATCCTTAGATACTTCTATGGGTGGATACTTTATACGTAAAACTTTAGTTTGCTAGAAGTTTGTAAAATGGCAGACTATGCTACCATATTGCGCCAAAACAGGGACCCTTCAATTATATTCTCCTTTCTCTCAGATCCGCTAGTTTGTGTTGATGGACCATTCTATTTGTATTTGCCAAGTGGTCTATTCCATTGGCATGTAGAATTCGTTTATAGTGGATTATTGGGTCATGGACCCGATAGTTTTCTTTGTGAGTGCGATGGGTAAGATCGTAGCTGTAAGATAGTATATCATGCTTGCTTGTGACACATGGGTATAGTGTTCAATTTTAGTTGGTTCTTTTTTTAGACCTAGTTGGAATCGAACTAGAGTACTATAGACGAAAACTTGGTATGTTTAGGTAGCTGAATTATTTGTTTTAGTGTGAAAGTAATGTTTGACTACTCACTAAGCTAATTAGTGGTATTAGTTGTGTTTGGTAGAAAACATTTTCTATAGATTGATATGACGGCCACCAAGGGGTGTTGAATTAGCTTAGAATTTTTGGCAACGTGTAGGGTTTTTGTGAAGGCTTGTGTGAGTCTTTTCTGTGTCCCTGTATACTGTTCATTTTTGGGTTATCATAGTTAAATGCTATGAGTAAAGGTAAAACCATCTTCTCTGAAACGTGGTAAGTTGTTGCATGTAACCATCTATATGTGCATGTAAACGATAAGACATAGACCGACTTCCTTGGTACGCAAGCTCGGTATCTGAAAAGTGAGTTGGGCTACTGGTAGTACTTGTTAGTTGCTAACTAGATTGGTGGATATGTTGGTTACTAGTAGGGAGTAGGGCATGTTAATTATTAACCATGGCAGAATGCCTTGACCATGCAGGGGAACATGCATGCTTCAAAATAAGAAGGATTGAGATATCGATCCTGAAGCGTATATGGGATCCATGGCTAGCAGAAGGAATGGTGTGCAAAAAGGTAGGAAAATATGAATATGGACTTGTTGCATGTAGTGCATGTTATTTATATTTGAAGTAAAGAATGAGACCATTGAAAATGAATGTTTGATTATGTAGTTGCATCAGATGATAAGTGTTAAGTTTTAATCCTGTTAATGTGATTTGGACGGAGCATATCCGTCAATTTGTTATGTGTTTGGCTTGTGATATCCACCAATGGGGAGTTATTACATTTAAAAGATTTATCAATACCAAGATATTGGATGATAGATGGATAAGTAGTGCAAGTACTTCTAAACCCGTAAGTACAATAGAATATATGTCATTCGGTGATAAATTATATTTTAAAAATACATCTATAACAAATACAAATGATAATTTGGTTTTACCCTTAAATACTCAAACAGAGGAAGATAAGGAAAATCGAAGTAGAAGTTCTATATCCTCAACACCAATAGGAATGAAAACAATTCATATTCCTATTTTTTCCCATAGAACCAAGTAGAAACTCTGTATCTTCTAGAAATACTAGAACGGAGGAAATACAAACTTTGATAATATTCCAACAAATGAAACTTGGAACAAGTGATGTAATTACATTTTCAAATTTCCAATCCAGGAAATATTACACATATATTGAAATTACATTTCAATTTAGAGAATATAAAACATATTCTTTACATGCTTTATTCGATACTGGAGCTACAACTAGTAGTTGCAGAAAAAATGTCATTCATTTAGAAAAAATGGGAACCTATGAAGCATGCAATAAGAGCCATAGGAATAGATGGTAATGAAACCATAATTTAATATAAAGCTAGAAACGTACCAATCTACATAAATAATGTAAGATTTGTGATACCTAAAATATTATGCTTTCCAAAAATGCATGGAGATATATTATTAGGTAATAATTTTATATATCAACATTTACCATTTTCTATTGATAAAAATTAATTATGTTATATGTAGAAAAAACTTTTATAGAAATACTATTGGTAGAAAATCATATATTTGTTTATGATAAAAACTTTATACCACCAATAAAAGAACAAATTAAAAAACTTGAAACAAGTCATTGGTTGTTTAAAATATTAAAAAATAATTTTGGTGAAGAACTATTAAAATTATGGCAAAATAGCCCTATATATTGTGACATTAAATTAGAAAATCCCAATAAAATTATTAGAGTTAAACCAATGATCTATACTTAACAAGATATAAATGAATTTGACATACAAATTAGAGAATTATTAGAAAATAGGATTAATAGAAAAAACAATAGTCCACATTCTTGTCCAGCCTTTATGGTTAGAAATTATGCCGAAATAAAAAGAGGAAAAGCTAGAATGGTTATTAATTATAAAAGATTAAATAAATCAAAATATCATTTTTGATGGTTATTTTATTCCAAGAAAGGATGTTTTAATTAATCAAGCTAAAAAAGAAAAATATTTCAGTAAATTTGATTGTAAATCAGGATTCTGGCAAATCATGCTAACAGAAGAGTCCAAGCCTTTGACAGCTTTTAGTGCACCTAATAGACATTATGAATGGAAAGTAATGCCATTTGGATTATGTAATGCACCACAAATCTTTCAAAGATGGATGGATTCTATATTTAATAAATATAAAAAAATTTGTGTAGTTTATATAGATGATATTTTGATATTTTCAGATACATTAGAATTACATAGAAAATATTTAATTATCATTTGTCAAGAATTCATAAAACATGGAATCATACTATGCCCTAAGAAAATAGAGCTAGAAAAAAACAGAAATAAAATTCTTAGGATTAAAATTATCTAAAGATGATTTTAAACTACAAGATCATATTATAGTAAAAATAAAAGAATTTCCTGAAAGTATTGAAGATAAAAAGCAGCTTCAACATTTTTTCAGAATTATTAATTATGGAAGAAATTTCTTTCCCAACTTATCTGAAAAAATAAGTAGGTTATATGAAAAATTAAAAAAGGACAAAAATTTAAAATCTGAAATTAATCAAATTTCAAAAGTCTATTTACCTAAACAATGTGATAAATTAATTTTAGAAACAGACGCTTCACAAAATTATTAGGGTTGTATTTTAAAAGCTAGAACACTAAATAACGAAGAATTAATATGTGGATATAGCTCGGGAAAATTTAAACCAAATGAAATCAATTATGTCATATATGAAAAAGAATTCTTAGCAATAAAGAAAGGAGTAAAAAAATTTCTTATATATTTAGCACCTGAAAAATTTATTATAAAAATAAATAATTAGGCTGTTAAACATTTCCTTACTAATAAAAGTTTGGAAACTGTACCCAGTAGATGGTATAATGGATTATGCACTTTTAATTTTGATGTTTTATATGTAAAAGGAACTGGCAATATTATTACTAGTTATTTTAGCAGGCCAAATGGACAGAGGTAAAAACCCTATAGAAAAAGTCAGTAAATGGACTACTATTCATAAAAGGCCCAACAAAGGGAACACTTTCAAATCAATAAATCCTAATCAAGGATTTATGACAATACTTTCTCAAGTACCTTTTTATCCTAACCATGGATATTACATTCCATATCCAATCGTAAGACAACCAGCTGGAGCTCAATTACCTTGGTCTCAGGATCCAAATTCAGCATATCATGCTAGTTATGCTGAAATAATAAAAGGAGCAGAAAAGTTTTGTGCATCAGAAAAATTGTTGAAACCATAACAAATTCAGGAAATAAAATATTTTTATAATCCAGGTTTACCATTAGAATTATATAATTTTATTAATGAAATATGGAAAACCCATATTACTGAGTAAAGAGCTAATTTCAGAAGAGCTCTTACTAAGCTTTCACAATTTTTAGTTGAAAAAATAGCTAAAGGACAAGAAGCTCATGATTTATTATTAAAATCCATTTTATATCGAGATTGGGAAGAACTAGAAATTAGTTACTTAGATATTAAGGAGATAAACAATCTTCTTAATATATTTCGGTATTTTATTAATAAGAGAAAAAATAGCCCGGTTATAAATAAAATGTTTAGGTTATGTTTATATAATAAGGCTAAGAATACTTTGCCTGTAGAAATATTTACAAAAATAAATGGGCTATTTGCAACCAACAAGCTCAATTTCAAAAAGCTTTTTTAGAATACTTTCTACAAGCTTATGTTTTCATAAACGATTTAAATGAAAAATTGCCTACTATAAAGTTTAGACTTGATCATGAACCATTTGATATAAGCAGTTCAAAATTTTTCTTTCCATTTATTAAAAGATTTTTCTGCATTTATTAAAACTATATTATTACGTATGATATATGAAGATGATGATTATTATTATTTTCACCTTGAAATCAGCAGTCTTATTGGTATAGCTGAAAAAGAAAAAAAATTATTAACCATATCAAATTTGGATCATTAAAAAAATGATTGGAGGTTCCAACCTTTCAGTAGCTAAAGAAGAGAAAAAAACACTTGACAAAAAATATTGGCAAGTGTTACAATAATCCTAGTTATTATCAGATTCAAGTTGGAATAGATTTAATGACCAAAGCCCAATATTTACTTCAACAAAAAACTTATAGCCTCTGGACTGATGGAAGAAAAGTATTGACATATGATACTGGAATCACTCTGGATGATAGAGGCAAAAAATTCGTACAACTATTAAAAAAGATAGTTGACATGGAGATTGATGATTTTCCATCACACATAATAGAAGAAATCAAGAATGTGTGGGAAAATTGGAACTCACCAAGACTGTCAATAGATTCATTACATCTAGATGAAATTGAGGAAATGAATCTATAATATTCATGAAGGATAAAAGCCAATTGGAAAAAAACCAAGGAAGCAATATGGGAAAGCAACATTCATGTCCAGACAAAAAAGGATGCAACCTGGAAGCAACCATCAAATCATTAATAAAATATCATCCTTATCAGAAAAACTGTACGGGATTCAATGAAAATTAAACAAATTTTAAGAATTCTCCTATAAATAGAAATAAAGGAAGCCTAAAGAGGGTATCTAAAATAGCTAGAAAATTTATTATATATTTAACACTTGAAAATTTTATTATAAAAACAAATAATTAGGCAGTTAAATATTTCCTTAATAATAAAAGTTTGGAAATTGTACCCAAAAGAATTAGACGGTATGATGTACTTTTAATATTAAAGTTTTATATGTAAAAGAAACTGACAATACTATTGCTTATTATCTTAGCAGGCCAAATGGACAGAGGTAAAAAACCTCTAGAAAAAGTCGGTGAATGGACTACTATATTCATAAAAGGCCCAACAAAGGGAACACTTTCAAATCAATAAATCGTAATCAAGGATTTCTGACAGTACCTTTTCAAGTACCTTTTTATCCTAACCAAGGATATTACATTCCATATCCAAGGGATACGGGAAATGGTAGATAATATTACAATTTTACAAAAATAAAACTAGTAGTAAGGAAAAGGTTTACAAAATAAAATTATGTCTTAAAATGGTGGATAAAAAGTTTACAAAAAGAGGATGGTGGATAAGAAGTGGATAGGAAAAGATTTTTCTAACTATTTTTTGATACCCCCTTTAGGCTTCCTTCATTTCTATTTATAGAAGAATTCTTAAACCCTGTTTAATTTTCTTTGAATCCCGCACAGTTTTTCTGATAAGGATGATGTCTTATTAATGATTTGATGGTTGCTTCCAAGTTGCTTCCTTTTTTTTCTAGGCATGGATGTTGCTTTCCCATGTTTCTTCTTTGGTTTTTTCCAATTGGCTTTTATCATTCCTAAATATTATCTAGATTCATTTCCTCAATTTCATCTAGATGTAATGAATCTATTGACAATCTTGGTGAGTTCCAATTTTCCCATGTATTATTGATTTCTTCTATTATGTGTGATAGAAAATCATCAATCTCCATGTCAATTATCTTTTTTAATAGTTGTATGGATTTTTTGTCACTATCATCCTAAGTGTTTCCAGTATCATATGCCAATATTCTTCTTCCATCAGTCTAGCGGCTATAAGTTTTTTGTTGAAGTAAATATTGGGTTTTGGTCATTAAATCTATTCATACTTGGATCTGATAATAACTGGGATTATTGTAACACTTGTCAATATTTTTTGTCAAGTGTTTTTTCTCTTCTATAGCTGCTAAAATGTTGGAACCTCCAATCATTTTTTTAATGATCCAAATTTGATATAGTTGATAAAATTTTTGTTTTTCAGCTATACCAATAAGACTGTTGATTTCAAGGTGAAAATAATAACAAAAATCATCTTCATATATCATACGTAATAATATAGTTTGAATAAATGCAAAAAAATCTTTTAATAAATGGAAAGAAAAATTTTGTATTGTTTATATCAAATGGTTCATGATCAAGTCTAAACTTTATAGTAGGAAATTTTTCATTTAAATCATTTTTGAAAACATAAGCTTGTAGAAAGTATTCTGAAAAAGCTTTTTGAAATTGAGATTGCTGGTTACAAATAGCTCCATTTATTTTTGTAAATATGTAATACCCTAAACCCGACCTAGACGTTATGGCCGAATCTGACGATATCACATGGTAGTGCTTTTCGAAAAATATGTCGTTGCTAAATCCTCTTTTCTATTTAACCATTTTTTTCCATTATCTTATCTTAACTTCAAATCGTGTCGTTCGTTTTCAAAACATTATTCATTTACAAATCGTTATTCAATTTTAAAATGTTTATTTTTATTTTTATTGTGGAAGCTTTTAAACAGTTTGCTTATTCATGGTATTTTTTATAAAACATTAATTTCATTTGAAAACCCGAGTTTTACCTAACACTAGTAGATTTAATTCATAAAACTGTATAAAATTCAAATTTTAAACCGAAATTTGTAAAGACCATAATTATAGCAAAATACTCCGAAATAAAAGTAAAATCATAAATAGGTAGTAAACAGTGTAAAAGAAGTCGTGTGACCACCACTGAGTCCTCCGCTACACCTATCCGCCTATATCTGGGGATTACCTGTACAAATTAAATAGAAGGGGTGAGTTTAAATAAACTCATTGTGTAATCCCCATACAAATGAACAGACAGTAAACAAATAATCACAGTCTAGGCTTAAGCCCTTTTCAGTATCAGTATCAGTCCAGTTTGGGCCTTAGCCCATCTCAGTACAAAAGCAGTCATGCAGTAGGGCTTTAGCCCATCACTGTATCAGTAGCAGTAACAGATATGCAGTCACAAAAATCCTACCCATCCAGCCTCTACATACCATCTCCGTCCAACCCTACACTCTATGTAGGGATATAATCAACCCACCCATCCCTACACTCCAAATAGTACCGAATGCAGCACTAGACAGTAATTTGCAGCTGAGCTGCCAGTAAATTAGGCTCGAGGCCTTTTAGTACACTTCCTCATAACATTATAATCCCCAACCCAATGCAATGCAATATACAGATATGACATGCTATAACATAATATCATACATGTAAATAGGGCATACAGTATCAAATCAGTGGGACATCACCAGGCTTAATCATATCATTCATGCAATCATTTAAGCAAATTAGTGGTCTAGGTAAACTTACCGACCCTACAGTAGGTTCACAGTCAACTTGGACGACCCGTGCAACCTTATCAGTCAAACAGTGAAAATGGGCCTACAAGCCGATGATGTTCACCCGTGTGGGCCCACACGCCCATGTTGCCCACATGACCCAAATTGGCCTTGGCCTCGTGATCCATTTTAATGTAACCCGTGCTAGTTAATTATTCATATGTGTTTCCACTATTTACTTATATGATCCTTCAAAGCTGTCTACTTGAGTCACGGTTACTAAATTATTTTTATCTTAAGCTATAGAATTTTGAATTAAGATCCGCAATTTTCCTTGAAACTAGACTCACATATGTTCTTACCATACAATTTTCAGAATTTTTTGTTTAGCCAATAAGTATAGTTTATTCTTTAAAGTTTCCCTATTCTGCTGTCTGATAGTTCTGATCTTTCTACAGTAAAAATTAATTATCTTCTCATAAAAAATTCAGATGATATTCCCATTTATTTCTCTTGAAAGTAGACTTATTCATAATTTTAAACATATAAATTCTAACTCATAATTATTTTATACAATTTTTAATAATTTTCCAAAGTCAGTACAGGGGATTCAAAAATCATTTTGACCTTATCTCATTAAAATTCAAATATCTCATAATATGAAATTCTTTTGCTTACTTAGTTTATTCTATGAGAAACTAGACTCAAATATATTTAATCTCATATTTTTCTCTTCCTCTAATTTGATTTTTACAATTTATGGTGATTTTTAAAAGTTAGCCTACTATTGCTTCCAAACAGCAAGCAATTTTGGCTTTTCGTCGAATCCCTTATTTTTGTGTTTCGGGTACACACTTGGTATTGTTTGCTGCAAAAACGCTCCCAAGCACTCCAAGACCTAAAAATCAATAATTAGAGCCCAATTTAGATCACTAACAAAAACTCACATCTGAAAATCGTCTACATCAAAATCGATAATGAACCTAAAGACTTACCGGCAACGAATCGAAAACCCAAACGTTCAAATCTCTGCAAAAGAACCTACCTCTACTTGATTTTCACCTAATTCAAAAGAACCAAAACAACCCTTTTTTAGAAAATCAACGACAGAATGAGAGAAAGTGGCAAAATGAATACTTACCGAATCGAGTGAGTTCAATTGTCAAGCACGATGAAGGCATAAAAGAAATAAAAAGAAAAGAGGGAGGAAACAATGAAAATTCGGCAGAAAAGGGGTGAATAAACGTTAGAACAATGGAAGAAATTTTGGGGAAGAGTAAATAGAATTTTGGATGAACCGAAATTAGTAAAAAGATTTTGATAGAATCCCAAAATCCCTTAATTATCCCACCACTACTCCCATTATCCCTTGATTTCCTCCACTAATCCTACTAACCTACAACCACTCTAGAATCCCACTCTGCCGAAATACTCGTCCATCACTACGTAAAAATAACGCCTACGCTCCAGCATGGATTCAAACTCAAGACCTCATGCAATCAAACACACCACTTAACCACTAGACCAGTAAACCCATTCTGTTATTTGATTACCGACTATTAAACTTAAGCCCTTTGGGCCAGGTTAAGGCTTTATTTATAAAAATACTAAAATTTTCCCAAGTTATGGCTTGAACTTCGAACCTCCCACACACACCCAGAGCATTTAACCATTAAAGCTGACAAATATTTGTGTTACACATTCACAATACCCAAAATTAAAATTTTGGGGTGTTACAAAATATTTTTATAGGCAAAGTATTCCTAGCCTTATTATATAAACATAACCTAAACATTTTATTTATAACCGAACTATTTGTTCCCTTATTAATAAAATACTGAAATATATCAAGAAAGTTTTTTATCTCCTTAATATCTAAGTAACTAATTTCTAGTTCTTCCCAATCTCGATATAAAATGGATTTTAATAATAAATCATGAGCTTTTTGTCCTTTAGCTATTTTTCAACTAAAAATTGTTAAAGCTTTGTAAGAGCTCTCCTGAAATTAGCTTTTTGCCCAGTAATATGTGTTTTTCATATTTCATTAATAAAATTATATAATTCTAATGGTAAACCTGGATTATAAAAATCTTTTATTTCCTGAATTTGTTGTGGTTTCAACAATTTTTCTGATGCACAAAACTTTTCTGCTCCTTTTATTATTTCAGCATACTTAACATGATATGCTAAATTTGGATCTTGAGACCAAGGTAATTGACTTACCGGTTGTGTTGTAAATGACAATTGAGCTCCAACTGCTTGTCTTACCATTGGAAATGGAATGTAACATCCTTGGTTAGGATAAAAAGGTACTTAAGAAAGTATTTTCATAAATCCTTCATTAGGATTTATTGATTTCAATGTGTTCCCTTTGTTGGGCCTTTTATGAATAGTATTCCATTTACCGACTTTTTCTAGAGGGTTTTTACCTCTATCCATTTGGCTGCTAAGATAACCAACAATAATATTGTCAGTTCCTTTTACATATAAAACTTCAAAAGTAAAAGTACATAATTCATGCAACATCCCGAAATAGGGCCTAAATAGATTAGTGGTTGCGAAACCATGAATTTGAGATAGAAAAGTTTATTGTGATTAATTTTTATGATTTATCGATTGATTGGATGCATGTGCCAGAATACCGATAAGAAATTTCAGCGATTGCATGTCTGAATTGAATATTAGGGTTTAATTGCAAAAGTGGGTAAATATGAGTTTTAGATGATAAAGGATTTAATTGAAGTGCATAATTGAAGTAGAGGTCCTTAAATGGTAATTAGACCATTAGATTTTCATGGAAAAAAATGGGCAGGCATAGATTAAAATAACTAAAGTTTTAATGAAGGGCATTTTAGTTATTTGGTAATAAAAAGAATTAAAAGGGAAAAAGATGGCAAAATGAGCTCATCTTCTCCATAAGGGCCGAAACTTCAAGGGACTCCATAGCTAGGGTTTCTTCACTTTCTCAAGCTCATAGTAAGTGCATCCAAGCCTCGTTTTTAAATTTTTTTTTACATTTTTGAGTTCTCGTAGCTCGGTTTAGCTTATTCTACCATTAATTCATGTTAGGGTTCATATTTGGAAAAATAACCATAAGTGAAATGTGTTTATTTTGATGTTTTATTGTAGAATATGATGTTTAAAATTATGTTAAACAACTTTTGCTAGGCGATTTTAAGTGAAAACGAGTAAAACGACATAATCGGTAAAAATACCTAATGTTCATAAGTAAATGTTAGAGTGGGAATTTGATGTTGCCATCGAAGGGTAAGATGTTCAGCATGTCATAAAACATAAGAATAAGGGATGAAGTTTAATTTTCGTGCTTTGGGGAAAAATTGTAATTTTGCCAAAGTTCGAGTGAAGGACTGTTTTGATGAATGTGAGTATTAAATAAGCTAAATTTGCTATTATAGATCAAGAGGAACGAAATTCGGAGTTAGACTGGGGAAAGAAAAAGGTTGAGGACTATGTTGCTAGATTTGATCGTATTTTTTACTGAGGTAAGTTTACGGTAAATAAATGCAATATGTCGATAATTATTATTAATGTTGCTATTTTCCAGCAATTATGTACTTATTTCATGAAATTATTTAATGTTGACTCATATGATCTTGTAGTTTAAGACCATCTGCAAATAATTTTAATCCTAAGAATTCTATTTATGTTTTTTCTAGCTCTATTTTCTTAAGACTTAGTATGATTCCATGTTTTATGAATTCTTGACAAATGATATTTAAATGTTTTCTATGTAATTCTAATGTACCTCAAAATATCAAAATATCATCTATATAAACTACAGAAAAATTTTTAAATTTATTAAATACAGAATCCATAAATCTTTGAAAGATTTGTGGTGCATTACATAATCCAAATGGAATTACTTTCCATTGATAATGTCTATTAGGTGCACTAAAAGCTGTCAAAGGCTTGGACTTTTCTGTTAACATGATTTGCCAGAATCCTGATTTACAGTCAAATTTACTAAAATATTTTGCTTGTTTTGTAACACCATAAACCCGTCCCAGATGTTATGGCCGAATCTAGCAATGTCACATGATAGGATGTTTGAAAACCGTGTCGTCGCGTTAAAACCATTTCCATTGAATTCCTTATCATAATATCTTATTAGTTCCAAAATTGTGTTGCTGATTTAATTGATAGTTTCAAAATAGTATTCATTTGCGGAAACTTTTAAAACATATTAAACAATCGTGTGTTTAGGAAAAACATTTGTTTCTTTTGAAAACTAAGGTTTCCTACTACTAAAAGTTGTAATCCATAAGGTAAAGATAATTAAAACCCAAAACCAAAGTCTGAAAGTCCAATTAAAACCTCAAAACTTAGCGAGTAAAAATAGAATAGAAATAAAGCCAATTATCGTAAATATCAGTTAAAAACCATGAAAGTCCAAAACCGTGGTCACAGCCGAGTCCTCTACCGCACCGATCCGTTTAGCTCTGGGGATTACCTGTGCACATTTAAACAAAAGGGGTGAGTTTACGAAAACTCAGTGTGTAATCCCACAGAAAACAAACAATAGCAAATCACAGTGCACAATTAAAGCAGTCCTGGGCATAAGCCCTTTTTTAGTATCAGTAACAGTTTGGGCCTTAGCCCATCTCAGTACAGTATCAAATATGTAGTAGGGTCTTAGCACATCACAATATCAGTAGCAGTCATGCAGTATTCAGTAACAAAGTCATACCCAACCAGCCTCTACACACTATCTCTGTCCAACCTTACACTTTATGTGGGGATCAAATCAACCCACCCATCCCTACACTCCAGGTAGTACCGAATGCGGCACAAAATATTAATTTATAGCTGAGCTGCCAGTATGTTAGGCTTAAGAGTCTTTTAGTACACTTCCTCCAAATATAATTAACCCAACCCCATGCAATGCAACATACAAGTCAAGACATGCTATCTCAGGACATCAGTATATATAACTAGTTCAGTATACAAGCATACTATTATCATGCTCAACACATATATAAATCAAACAGTCAGTTCGTACAATTAGGGGTCTAAGTGATGGTTATCGACACTACAGTAGGTTCACAATCGACTTGGGCGACTCATGCAACCTTAGCAATCGATTCAGTGAAAGCTCACACGCCCATGTGGGCCCACACACCCGTGTGGCCCACTTGGCCCAAATTGGCCTTGGCCACGTGGTCCATTTTTAATGTAACCAGTGCTAGCTAAATAGTCAAATGTGTTTTCACTATTTACTTATATGTTCCTTCAAAGATGTCTACTTGAGTCACTATTACTAAATTATTTATATCTTGAGCTACAGAATTCCAAATTAAGATCTGCTTGATGTTTTTGAAACTAGACTCAAATAAATTTCTACCATAAAATTTTCAAAATTTTTGGTTCAACGAATAAGTACAGTAAAATCTTCAATCTTACCCCTATTTTGTTGTTTAACAGCTTCGACATTTCTTTGCTAAAAATTAATTATCTCTTAGTACAAAATTTGAATTATGTTACCATTTGTTTCTATTGAAAATAGATTTATTAATAATTTAAACATGTAAATTTTAACCCCTAATTATTTTTCTCTAATTTTTGATGATTTTCCAAAGTCAGAATAGGGGAACCCAAATTCATTCTGACCTTGTCTCACCAAACTTATTATATCCCAGGATTTACAATTTCATTACTTACACCGTTTCTTCTATGAGAAACTAGACTCAATAAAATTTAATTTCATATTTTGTTCAATTCAATTTCCATAATTTATGGTGATTTTTCAAATTTAGCCTACTGCCGCTGTCCAAACAGCAAGCAATTTCGGCTTTTTGCTTAATCTCATTTTCTACATTTCGGGTACACACCTGGTTTTGTTTGATGCTAAAATAGTCCTCGAGCACTCCAAAGCCTATAATTGAACAAATAACACTAATTTAATCTCACATAATGTGGTCCCAAATTGAACTCGTATCGAGGTTTTAACCCATAAGCAACTAAACCTTACCTTCAACTGATGAACAGTAATTCCCACACAAACTAAGACTCTGATTGGTGATTACGATCCCTTGAATCCTCCCCTAATTGGCATAAACAAAACACTTCTGAAGAAAGTTAACAAATGGAGACAAATCACTCATCTAAAACTTACCGAACGATCACAGACAAATGTGGAGCTACACGAGGCAGAGTGGGAAAAGAAAAATCAAGAAGATGTAGGGTGAAAGAGAGCAAAAATTCGGTAGCAATGAAGGGAAAAAGGCAAGAGGGTGGAGGGATTTTGGGGAAAGTAAAAGAAAAAGAAAAAACAAGATGAACAGAATATTTGATAACCACCCCAATCCTTTATTTTTCTCCATCAAACTCCCCACTAAATCCACTACTCAGATTTTTAGTCCATCTCAAACTCTCCTGGACGCACGAGCATAAATAATGCTCATGCCTAGATTCTAACACAGGACCTCCTTCACACCAACACTCCACTTATCCATCAGACCAACAGGCCCATTTAATTAATTATTTGCCTTAAAAGCCTATTGACCAAAGATAGAGCGTATTCATAAAAATACCAAAATTTGCCCAAGTCCTGACTTAAACTTGGGACCTCCCAAACACACCCAAAATACATAACCACTAAAGCAGACAGATATTTTGTGTCACACATTCACAATACCCAAAATTAAAATTTTGGGGCATTACACGAGCACACTCTTAGACTAGCTCCCTAAGTGTTGCTTGCAATCATTTTCTAGCTGAATTAGGTCGATTCCAGCTCACTGAACTCAATTCAGCTCGTTTCCAGCTCAATAAGTTCATTTGCTCATTTTTAGTTTATTTTAATTTTTACCATTTTAGTTGTTGAAATAATTCCACGCTTTAATTAAATTAGTTAATTTAGTTTCTGCTCATAAATATCTCTTAATTTGAACTTATTAATTTTGTGTTTTAGTTTGATGCATGGGTTAAATGTGTCTAAAGAAGAGACAAATTAATTAGCTGCTACTGAATTTAATTTGTGTCGTGGTTATTACATGTTTAATAGTTGTTTTTGATGTGTCCAAATCGAAGACAAATTAATTTTATGTTCTAATTAATTTGTCTAGCTGAATTTAACTTGTTTTAAGCTGAATTTTTTTATTTTTTGTTTCAGGTAAATTCAATGGACAACAAGCATGTGCAATGAATGGCATTGAAGGTAAAGACATGCACTTGGACGTGCATTGAAAGGAGTTGGAGCTACTGATTGTTTCCTTCCATTCCCATTCATGTTTATGGACCCTTAATGTGACCATTAGGTTGCAATTCATGCATGTCCTACATGCATGCACGTCCAAGAGAGGAGAAGCTACATTAATTCTGTATATTGAACATCCATGTTCATGCATCCACTTGCTCCAAGCACCTCTTCATTGAGTCCAATAGACCTTGAGCTACTGATTTTTCTTCCCCAAGCTGGCCATTGAGTTCTCCAACAGCCCTTAAACATTTTCACACTTACTGGAGGTTCTTTTCACACTAAACGCTGTTCGTTTTCTATTCGGCTAGCTAAGTCATTTAGCTATAAATAGTTTCTTTGTAAACATTTTCAGGTTACGCAACTTGATAAAAACTTTGTTATTTTATGAATTATCAACTTTGTGAGTTTTATTCAACTCTCATTATTCTTGGTGATTTGATATGACTTATCTAGCATTACTAGTGGCGTCAATCTATCTCCATTCTTGAACTTATCACTTTTGAGTGTGGCGTTCCCCTATACCATAGGTTCCTATCTCCCTAGATAGTGGGTCTCGGTTCTATCCAACTTTCCGCCAATCACCTTAAAACGTTTAAGAATAGAGTCCTAACCTTTGTTATGGGTTCATTATTGTTTTGAGTTCACTATTCCATCCATCCATCCATCTATCTTGACTTTGTTTTTTCCGTTGTTTAAAATATCTTCTTTTGAAATATAAACCTTTGTTAGCCTAAAAACGAGAACTACTTAATTTGACGATCGGGCAATTTCTACGACTCAAATCATCACCGGGGTGAGTTCGTATCTTAAAGTTGTTCTATTAGTTTTAAATATTCTATTCTTTCATTTTTGTCTGATGTCTTAGTAAATTTATTTTTCCAATGTTCTATAAGTTGTTTATATGATTAAAATTCATATTTTTGTTGATGAGTATATTTTCTTTTCTGTTTTTCAGGTTTTTTTATATCTTTTGTTTGTAGAAAATGATTCTTCAGAGGAACTATCATCTTCTTCTGACAAAGTTAATATTATATTACTATTTCCATAATATAAAGGTCCTAAATCTATTTCTTATTCTATATTTTTATTAATAAGAACTTGTTCTAATCTATTATTAACTTTAGATAAGGTTTTTATATTCGTTGTTCAAATCTAATTCTGTAACTTCTCCCAAATTATTCATTTGTTGTTCTATTTTACTTACTTTATTATATAACTTATGAAAATATATAGAAATAATATCTATTAAACTATTAAAACCCTTATTAAGAGCTGAAACATTGTTTTCATTTTTAGAATCAATATGCATAGCATGATTGCAAATTTTATCCTTATATAGACAATTAGTTTCTTCTATGAAATTTATCTTAGGTACCTAAAATCGTCTGTTATCTTTATATATTCTTACTCTTAGAAGCCAATAGTCTCACCTAAACATAAACAAACTATAGAAAAATAGAATAATAGATATATGGGTTTTAAGATAAACAAGCATGAAATAAACGGAATTGAAAATAAATTATAAGACCTTACAAAGAATACTACGATATTATTTCTCTAGATATCGTTCCACTGAAGCTCTAATACCAATTCTAAAGGGATATGGAAGATGGTAGATAATATTACAATTTTACAAAAATAAAACTAGTAGTAAGGAAAATGTTTACAAAATAAAATTATGTCTTAAAATGGTGGATAAAACGTTGACAAAGAGAGATGGTGGATGAGGAGTTGATAGGAAATGGTTTTTCTAACTATTTTTCGATACCCCTTTTAGGGTTCCTTCATTTCTATTTATAGGAGAATTCTTAAACTCTGTTTAATTTTCTTTGTACCTGTCAACCAACGTGTCTGAAATGATAGTGGTAGGAGTTAGTAGTATTTGTGTCCATCAAGGTGAAGTATCTTCTAGTGTTAATGAAACTATTCTCTGGGAAAGTAGTTGCGAATCGTACTCTCCAAATGGTAGTGCCCGCTAGGAGATATTATCTACTAAGGATATGTATCCACCATTATTGTATGTAAGAGAGTATATGTCCAATTGTCTTTGCGTGAAGTCTGTTGGTTTATCATTGCTAAATGTATTATGTTCAGTTATTCCTTCTCTTGAAACTTGATTGAAAAGGGTTCAGAATTTCTAGAGCTCAATAATTTCTTTCAAACTTACCTTTTTCCTTTCCCTTTTTCCAAGTAATACCACGATGTAGAGGGTTCGTGGAAGGGGCTCAGCCAGAAGAAGCAAACCTCTGTAGTGAGCCTCACCTATGTTAATTTTGTAACATGGATATATACAATTTGGGGTGGCTTGATGTATTGGTTCTGTAATCTGAAATGATGTATTTGCTTTTCACTATCAATATATTTTTTGAACTATTTGATGCATTCTGATTAGCCTGTTTGGCAAATAGTTTTGAAGAACCCTATTTTTTCTATTAGGGCACAATGGTTTAAACTATTTTATTTTGGTGAATTGTCAAATGTTTTCCTACATTTGAGCTAAATATAAAAATAATAAATCAAGTTTAAGCATGTTTCCTGTTGTAATGCCTTAGTCTGCTAGTTGGAGGTTGGGGTGTTACACTTTAGAATTGAATCAATAACTTTCTTGAGGCAAAATCTTAGGAGGCATAACAGTTTAAAAATTATTTAGGCAAAACAATTTTTGATTGTTTGGACCTTTCCAGTCTACCCGATTACAATTTATCCCTTGAAACACATTTATGAGCGAAATGACTTATTCCTTTCAGTCCTTACATTAAAATGAATTGTCCACTATTTGAAAAATTACCTATCTTGATTTTATGCTAGAAAAAAGTACCCTTATTGTGTTAATTTTTTTCAGTTGTTGTGGAAAGAGGCAAAATGAGCATATGGTTCCGAAATTGAAAATCAAGGAATTAGGTAGTCAAAAGGTTGATTGTGTAGTTTTAAGGGCCTGACGTAAGTTGAGTTTAAGGGTATTTAGCCTAAAAATGTCTATATCTTTTTCCTACCTTAAAACCTAGGCCCATTACAACCTTTCAAAAGACTTATTGATTTGAATTGCTATGTCTGCTACATTAGTGGAGAGAAATTATTGAATTCAACATATGAAGGCATCATTTAGACCTAGGGATTGCTAATTAGCTTAATTAAGGGAGATAAATTGATTGGAAAAGATTAAATACACATAAAATTAGGAAAAGGCATTTCGTTCATCCTTTTGTTAGCTTATTAATAATTGAATGATATATACATTTAGGGTGCATAGTAGCAAAATTTCTATTTTTGGGCATAATTTGACTAAATTCATAACTATGAAATAAATTAATTTTTCGAAAGGAATCTCTTAAAAATTAAATTCTCTTGTAGGTTAGCATTACTTGGGATGAGCAATGAATTAAGTTTTGGGGTGTGGAAACTCATATATTTATAGATTTCTTTAGCACTTTCTAACTAACAATTTTTGCAAATTTTGAGTGGTTCTTAGTATATTTTTGTAAATTTATTACAAAGTATCTAATGTGGGAAAATTCAAGAATAATTTATATTTTTAATTATTTTTATGCTTAACTTACAAAATTTTTCCAATTTATTAGTCTCGGTGACACTTTAACAAGATCAAATTACTAAAGCATTCTTTGAAGTCATTTTTCATACGAGAGAGAGTTGATATTTAAATAGCCATGGACTCCCAATTTAGCATTCTTGGCCCATCTAAAAAATTTCATTTGATCCAATTGAGAATTGGGTTGATGGAATTTATAGTCTGATGCAAAAAAGGAGGTCCACAACGTCTAATTGAAGGGGAAAGATTTACTAGTGTAACACCTAGATTTGGCAAGTCCTGAGTGTGGATGAGTGCCTCAAATAAAATCTAATTGGCGTGGTCCTATCTGCCAAGATGACGTTTCTGGCACACTAGTAGGGTGCATAGGCAACGATAGGATGCAAGGTAAGGAATGATATCTGAAAAGTGTATGATTGTGTAAAAAGAGAGTTTGATAAAGATAGTAAGCGTTTTTGAGTTATAAGACGCTGCCAAGTTAAGGTATGCCTAGTTTGTCTACTTAAGGTATAAGTTACGTACTAACAAGATAGTTAGGATGAAAAAATGGGTCAAATCAAAGATATAAAAAGATTTTAGTATATGCTTTTATACAGCTGTAAGCCACTAATAAGGGCAGCCTTGAAAGCTAATGACACGTGCCAAGTTCAACTAGGAGAGCATGAGCTTTCTCTATAAAGTATTGCAACTTAGTTTAGAAGGAAAGAAAGCTATCTTCTCCCTTTTATTCGAAAATAAAACCATTGTTGCCTTGCTCTAGAAGCTGATCAGGGGTTTCTCGCAAAGATGATACTAAAGATCAGAGTTCATGTATGAAGTTGTTTCTCACTCGAGGTAAGTATTTTGGACTCGCATGTTGTTTTTGCGAGAATAAGTTTGTTTATGAGCGTGAATGGAAAGATAAATAAGTAAGCCCTTGCATGGCGAATGTTTGCGTTTCAAGCTATATGAATGAGTTTTGATGATATTCCTATGTCTTATAAGTAGTGACTTTTAACGGTCTACAAATGAATTTCTGAACTTCGGGATCAAGCTATTGTTCATGAAAGTAAGGTAAGTCCCTAGACTGACTATTGCATGTGTATTATGCGTATCTAGAAACTTCTATGCTAAGTGGCCAAAGCATTAGATTGAAACTAGTAAAGTATGATGTGACGAATCTGATAAGAAATGTAAGACTTATGAATCTAAATGACTATGGTGTGATTATGTCTGAAAGTAAGAATGAGTCTGATAGGAAGTGCATGTGTGTCTAGTAAGTATAAGAATGTCTGTCAAGAGTGAGTCGATGCATTATGAGTCTGTGTTTGTCTTAGGAGCCGTCAAAGGGGTCCGTTAGGACTAAAAACACAAATCTCTGAAAGGGCAAGTCCATGGTCATGACACTAAAAAAGACCATACCGTGTAAGACTACAACTGGTGGGTTATTGCATTATATGGAAAATTTTAAGGAAGGTTATTACCTTACGTGGTTCTCTGTGTGTCCTCAAATGATAAAGGGAAAACCTCACTAAGTGTGAGTTTAGGAAAATCCTTATCATTTAAAACACCCCAAAAAGGATAACCTTTATGGTGAACTTGTTAAAGGACAACCTTTGTGGAAAAACTCTAGAAGGATAAGCCTTTGTGGTGGACCTCTTAAAGGACGCCTTTGTGGCAGGTACTTAATGAAAAGGTTGCCCTTGTGGCGCCATCTAAAGAAAGAACCCTGTGGCAACTATTTGAAAGAAATGCCTTTATGGTGGACTATGAATGAAAAGAAAGGAACCCATGGCGAACTCTGATAAAATGACATATGAAGTCTTCTGGAGGAATGATAAGTATGGTGAACTTCAAAAGAAAATCTCTGTAAGAAGTGTTATTGCTAACTCCGTACAGTAACATGGTAAGAACAATGTGGCAAACCTAGAACATTCTGTCTGAAAGGCCCTCTATAATAAGAATGGTTAAGGAATCACGAAAGAATAAGACAAGGAACATGAGAGTGTTACAAAAGATATGAAAGGAAAGATATGACCTCAGTACGAAGCATGACACCTATGGTATAATGAATAGAACTTAAGGGATGTATCCTTTAGGGTTAAGTTTAAGAATAAGAGATAAGGAGTTAGATAAAAGAGTTTTTAGATGAGACTTGAAACGACAGAATTGTGCAAGTGTACACAATCGCAGCAAGTAATAAAGTGACAAGTAAATGTCGAGTTATCGTACCCACAGGGACTGTAAAAAGAATTATTTATGAATGTTATTTAAAACACTTTGGTGAAGAAAAAATATTTTGTTTAAAGAGGGTGATTAAAAACTAAGATAAAAAATATTTTGTTTAAAGAGGGTGATTAAAAACTAAGATTTTAAACTAAGTAAACTAAATAAATAAATCTCGAATGCACGATTTCAAAATACGATTTTAATCAAGATGACATAATTTGGTTAGATTAATTACATTTCTTAACATAGAATTATTAAACTCATGTTTATATTGTTATGAATAAGTTCACGGCAACTCGGTAATTTGCTAACTTATGAACATACTTACCTACCAAAATCCATTTATCTTTTGACTATATCCCTATGTCAATTCAACCTATTAAACAAATCTTAATAGGCAAATATGTTATTGTACATACATACTTATTAAATCGAAATAATCTCTTGTACATATCCCTATGTCAATTCAAACAATTAACTCAATTTAATAAGCACATAAAAGACTATGTGATGTAACAAAGTATCCTTAGCTTGAAACAGTTTAATCACAATAATCTTGCAAGTTATGCAAGGCAAATGTATCGTCAGATACTGTTGCTAATCTAACCCTCAGCTACCTTAGATGATTAAACATGCACTGATTAAGTACTGTGTCCATTAATTACAATTTCAATCTGCTTAAATAATTAATTCATTAGATTCCTAACAATTGTAATGCAAGAATAACTTAGTCATGATTTTACTTAATCAAGAATCTTACCGAGGCTTATAACAACATAAACACAATTTCAATAATTTTAAAAAACAAAATGAAATCAACCTAACCCAAATTAAATTCAAGCTAAATTGATTAAATTAACCATTCCAACAACATAAATATTCATAGATATGTTCAGCATAACAACAACAAAAATTAAAGTGATAGGGAATAACAATCAAATCCGATGTTTTTCCGTGGCTTGACTAGTTGCTCCGTTCTTCCTTCTCTGTTGTCCTTGTCAACCAAGGATTCTATGAACACTTAATTGCTGCTCCAAATAGCTGATGAATTCCCCTTTCCCAAGAGGAGAAATCGACAAGAGAGCAAGGGAATTTTTTAATGGAAAAGAAGAGAGAAAGTGGAGAGAAGAGAGGAAAGATGCGAATGCTTGAGGTGTGTTTCTAAAATAACCAGCCTAAGGGGGTTTTTATAGCTGAGGAGGGCAGCTAAAAATAGATAAAATTATCAGCCAAAGAGCCCTCCCTTAGCCGGCCACACATGTGGCAAGGTTGATAGTTTCAACTTTGCTAATTTAGGCTTGGGGCAAATCCATAAAGTCACCAATTGTGGAGGGGTTTGAATGCAACTTGAACAAGTCTTGAAGGGCCTCTTTGCAAGCTTAAATAATCAGCTAATAAGCTAATTTGGATCAGCTCTTGGGACGGTTTTTGTTCTGTCCATTTCTTGGTCAGTTCGGTTTACTCGATTAAGTTCAACTGGACCACTTTTTCATAATTAATTAATAATAATTTATTAACCCAAATTAAATTGGATATAAATTAAAATTAATTATATTATGAATTAATACATATAATTTTGGACCATCTTAGGCTAAAATTTAGTTCGCCTTGATACTTCAAATTGCTTCTCGGTTTTGCGCTTCTAGCAGTGTCTACCGAGCCATTTTTCGCCCTTTGTGCAAATCTGTTGAAAATAAAAAAAGTTAATCAAAATTAATTATAAAATTAACTAAAATTCAACATGTTCATATTTTAAGTGCACTTTAATTATTTTGTAAAAATTATTTATTTTTTCGATAAGAATTTTATCGAAACGTACGATTTTAAGTTAAAAAGGGTATGTCAAAAGGTGTAAATTTTCGTGTTTCTACACCCCCAAACTTAATTCATTGCTCATCCTGATTAATGCACAAATTAAAAAGAATTACTCAGAAAACACCTTTGAAAAATTCCTTCAGAATAACATTCTTCCCAGAATTATGAATTTAATATACTTATGCTCAAAAACAAGAAATTTTATAGTTATGCTACTTAAGTATACATATCGTTCAAATTAATCTCAACAACTATTATGATAGTACAATTAGACTAAATGCTTCCTTAACAAGACATGGTAACCCTTACCAATTTGATTTTATTTCCTTATTCAAGATTAAGCTGCAATCATTAAGTTTAACTTATGCCTTCATAAGTTGAACATAGCAATTTCTCTCCACTAATGTAGGTAGCATAGAAAACTTGAATCAATAGGTCTGTAAAAGGGTTGTAACGTAGCTAGGCTAGAGGTAGGTAAAAGATAGATAAATTTAGGTTTTTAAACCCTAGACTCAGTTTCAATCGGACCTTTGGAATAATTTCCCTCAATACACCAACTTACTTTGCTTTCACATGCACCTTTGTACATCTATTTTCTTTCAAGTACTTGTGCTCTTTTTTTAAGCATTTTACTGTATGTACTACAAATTTTAGAGCATTTGATACTTCTTTCAACTCTCCCAAACTTATTTTCAAAGAATATTTTGAATAGTACTGAGTCTAGTTTTTGGGACCATTTAAAGATAATTAAGAGAGAAGTGATGGCTAAATATTGCAAGGGTTCAAATAAAATTAGGCCATATAGTCTCAAAGTTGGGTTTCAAAGGATAAAATTTCATCAAGGTTGCTTGAAAGGCTCAAACGGTCCAAACAAGAGTTGCCTAAATCATTTTCAACATTTCATGCTTCATAGGATTTCGCCTCAAGAAACTACTCAGTCAATTCTAGAGACTTAAACTTTCATGCATGCCTACCTTTCTTAAGGAACTAAAAATTTTATGGTACGCTTTGCATGCTTTATAAAAAATACATTTATATCATTCTTCAGCTAACATAACAATTTATTGAAATAATAAAACTTTATTTATACTGAAGTTTAGCATACTTAACAAAATTTCAAATTATTGAACAAAATATATCCTAATCGTAATTAAAAGAACTATTTATTCTGAGTGGAAATAATTTCAATTTTTCGATCCCCCTACTTAAAATGAACAATGTCCTCATTGTTTAAAGTCAATAGATACTATACACCAGGTAGGATTCTAGAAAAGAGGAGGTGAGTCATTTTGACTGCTTAAGTACCAAGCTCTTTCTAAATCCAATCATAGACATGTATATATCTATTGTCACACTTTATACTTCGCAACTTGTTCAATTTTATTAATGATTTCCATCTCTTGTTTTATTATGAAAAAATTCCTAATTAACTTTATCCTAAAATAACCTAAGAACAAAAATAAAATAAAGTCGAGATCCCCATTTTATTTATTTGTCGATCCTTCCGAATTCGACTCATCTTTTGCTCCATCATTATTGTCTTTGCATGAATCGCTTCGCTCCTTTTTTTATAATGGGCTCCATTGTTCAAATATGTAATCTAGTAACTCAGGAACAAAAATAAATGGGGTCATTGTAAATTTTCATAAAAGCACTTCTCATCGAATCATCCCTTATTTTTTAGTATTTCCAATAAGCTTGTTGCTACCACTGCATATGTTGCATTATGTCCATCAACTTTGACAACTCATCTCAAAGATTTGGGTGAGGCGGTTGAGCTCTGAACATTGAAGTCTCGATATCAGGTTCAACTTCTGGTTCCATTGGTTCCACCTTATTAGGGACTTCAACTGATTGCATTAGCTCAATCTCTAATGGATCTTCTTCTTCTTCTTTTTCGAGATCCTCACTTTCTTCAACTCGTTGCTGTAGAAAATAGTCTCCAACTATTCGATAGAGATCCCAATCTGTGATTGTGCCCTGGCTATAGCCTATTTTCTTTACGTATGCAAGAATTGTTATCGTAAAGGGAAAGAAAGCTGGGCCAGAACGTGAACGTCTAACGGCACAATTTTGCATTTCCCTCAGGATGATTTTTCCCACATCAATGGTCTTCACAGTTAAAATCGAGTATAATAAGACCATTCGCTCTAATGAGATTGTAGTCCCATGTTAGCTAGGCATAAGGCTGAATCGGATGAAGTAGAACCACACCTTTGCGAGTGGTGTCAAATGTTCCCTTCGACAAGTGTGGATTCCTTGCTTTGACACAGCCCACTTAGAACCTGAAACTGTAAGTTCCTCAAGAATTTCTTACAAATTTTTAGATTCTATATTGCTCATCAAGGAGGAATGTTCGTCGTTTTCAAAATCAGCCAATTCAAAGAACTCATTAATGCATTTGAAGTTATTGGTACATTGACTCCACGAACTGGAACTTCCGTCAACTCGCTTGAGGTTAAATTCACATAGAATTCGCGTACTAACTCCTCATCCACACTAGGTCTCTTCTCAGAAAACAACTCCCTATTGAGAGTTTCAGCAACCTGACGAATACGTGCCATAAAACCAATATAGTTGCTTTCTTTCAATGTGAAACCTTTCTCTGGATCCATCTGTTGATTCTTGAAGATACTCTCGTATCTTGCTTTGGCTTCTTCACAATTGAACTTGTTTTGTAATTCGTCAATTTGGGCAGATGCACGAGTTCTCTTACGAGGCATGATTAACTTGATCATACGATGGTAAAAATTATTTTTTCAAAAATTTAATTAATATAAAATATTAATAATTCAATAAATTGTAAAGTTAGATAATTAAATTAAGATTTAGGAGGAAAATTGGTCTTACCACCTTTTTTGTAAAAATTTAGTGCTATTAAGAAAAATAATTTTGAGTCAAAAGATGGCAAATTAAAATAGGTTGAGGGGTTTTTGGCTAAGGATGGGTGAAAGGGTGGTGTGCCACTCGGCTATACAAGGCAACAGCGCGCAGTAGGGGATGGATGTGAGCAGCATGCGAATCGTTGAGCAGGCCTGGTGTGGGCATGCGAGTGGTTCTACTGACCGATCAGCTGGGCGATGTTGCGGTTAGGGAATTGTTAGGAGGTTTCGGCACTTAAGGGTTCTGCTGTTTTTGGAGGGAATGGTGTATGAATGAAAAAAAATAAGAATAGATGGGTGGAATTTATAGTGAATGGAGTAGGAGCTGGAGTAGAATTCTTAAAAATTCTAATTTCTAATTCTACTCAAAGTAAATAACAATTAATAATTAATATAATGCATATTAAATTATTATTTGCTATTAATTTATTAAGATAAAAACTTATCGAATAAAATATGATTAAATTAAAACTAATCCTAACTCTAAATAAAGCTGATAATAATTAATATATATTATATATAATTATATATTAATAATCATCATATTTTTTATTGAACTAAAAACATTTATTCTAGATGCTTTTTGAAAATATTTACAAAAAGAGGCATCTAATTTTTCATATTTACGAAAAGAGCAACCAAATTTTTAGAAGTAATTCAATTAAGTTCCTAGACTTAATGAAAATTCAAAATTGAGTTGCAACATAAAACTTGGATCAAAATTGACCCTTTTATTTGACAAACTAAAAATTTATTTTGTCATTTAGGGAATAATTTCTTGGGAACTTATGCTAAAATCAATTCTCAGGAAAGATTTGAGAGGTCAAAAGCGGTCCCGCTTAAGTTCCAATCTCCTAGACAAATTTTATTTAAACATATTAATCCCAAAAATATACCCTAAATCATTTATTCAAACAGACGAACAAGCAAAATTAAATATCTGATAAAATGAACGAGATTTGATTCCGTTCAATTTTATCTCCCTAGTGATGTTTCAAGCGTTGAGCAATGCACCACAGCGGTCATCTCCTTTTCTTGGACTGAATATCGTCGCTCTATCTCATTAAGCTTTCGACTCATAAAAAGCAATTGGATGCCCATCTTGCATCAGTACTCACCCAATGGCATAATCTGATGCATCCATATGTACCTCGTACAACTTCGAATAATTTGGCAAAGCAATTACAGGCTCCCTCGTCATCATCTCCTTCACTTGATTAAAGGCTTTCTCACACTTGGGATCCTAATCCCCAACCTTACCCTTCTTTAACAAGTCTGTTAAGGTTGCAGTGATTTTAAAGTTACCTTTAATAAAGCGCTGGTAATAATTCGCCAACAAAAGGAAACATCGTAACTCTGCCAGTTTGGTTGGTGCTTCCTTATCAACAATGGCCTAAACCTTACTCGCATCCATCCAAATCTTGCCACCTCCCACAATGTGGCCTAGAAATGGCACCTCTCATTGGGAAAATGAACACTTCTCCTATTTGACATACAACTCATTTTCCCGCAAGGTTTGGAACACCTCCCTCAAATGTTCCACATGCTCCTCGAGTGACTTACTGTACACCATAATATCATCAAGGTAAACAACCACAAAACAATATAGGAAAGGTTGAAGTACATTATTCATTAGGGTACATAATGTAGCTGGAGCATTCGTGAGTTCGAAAGGCATCACAAGTAACTAATATAAACCATACCACCTCACACAAGTTGTCTTTGGCTAGTCCCCCTCGGCTATTCAAACTTGATGGTACCCCAATCTCAAATCTAACTTGGTAAACCATTTTGTACTACCAAGTTGATCAAACAAATCTGTAATAAGGTGGATAAGGGAATAAGGTACCTGTTCTTCACAGTGGTCTTGTTCGAAGCCTGGTAATCGATGCACAACCTAAGCGACCCATCATGCTTCTTTTGAAACAACATCGGCATTCCAAATGGGGATTTAGATGGTCTAATGAATCTGACATCTAAAAGCTCCTTTAACTCCTTCCACAACTCTTCCAACTCAAGCAGAGACATCTGATATGGGGCCTCATTGGTGGCTTAGAATTGGGTATCAACTCGATCTTGTGATCCACCTCCATCTTAGGTGGCAATGTTTTTGGCAACTCTACTGGCATCATGTCACAACCTAACCCGTATCTATCATCGAAATAGGGTTATGGAGCATTATCGTAAAATCGTAACATAAAAACATACATTTCCAATCATTTTATTAAACATGGCAAAGTCCATTCATACACATGCATATCATCCCTTAATCTAGCCTTTGAGGCCTAAGAAACACTTTAGAAATGATATGGGACTAAATTGGAACATTTGAAACATTTAGGAAAAATTTAGTAAAAACTTAAACTGCAGGGATCACACGGCTGAGACACACACCTGTGCCTCAGGCCATGTAACAATAGAAATAGGGACACACGGCCGTGTCCCACCTATGTCCGTATCCGTGCCCGTGTAGTTCTCTGAGTTGGGTCACATGGCCAAGCCACACGCCTATGTACAAGGCTGTGTAACACTCGAAATGGCCTCACACGCCCTTGTGCCAGGCCGTGTTTGTAACACCCCTAACCCGTATCCATTACCAAAACAGGGTTCTAGAATATTACCGGAGTTTACAGACCAAATAAACAGACATTTCATATCATATAACATTCATGTCAAAAACCAATCGAGGTCAAAAATATTGTCCCTTATGCGAGCCCTCGAGGCCTACAATATGCATTAAAAAAGTCGGGACTAAATTGGGTACTCAAAGAATATTTCAGAAAACATTAAAATTTTTCAAAGCTGGAGGGGTCACATGGTCGTGTGGCCAGGCAGTGTGACTCACATGGTCAGGAGACACGCCCGTGTCATAGGCCATGTGGCCATTCGAAATAGGGACACACAACTGTGTCCGTGCTCGTGAAACTCCCTAACCTGGGCCACACAGCCAAGCCAGATGCCCGTGTGCTAGACCGTGTGAGCATACTGACTTGAACAATTTAAAAGATAAAAGAGACACATGGTCATCTCACCTGGCCATGTGTCAGATACGGCTGAGACACATGCCCGTGCCTCTGCCCATGTGAATGAAAATAGGCCATTTTCCAAGCCACATTTCTCACCCAATTTGACACCACCCTAACTTAACATTTGTGCACATCAACAAGTCATAACAAGGCATTCAAAACAAGCCAAAATCAAGTCATAAACATGAAATATCACCACATACAACCAGTATGCCCTTAGGCACCTCAAATGACAACTTAAAGGCTTGTTAACTAAGCATCTCAACTTACCTAAATGACCAAATTCATATATGCATATTCAAGCTAAATTTTACTTTCTTTCATTTTACCATAACAATCACACATCAAACATGATAAGGTCACTTATATACACACCAAAATATACCAAAAACAAGTCATATACATGGTTAATCTCAACAAAACATTTATATGCCATCATTAGCAAAAATAACCTATACATGCCATTATAACCGAAATTAATTTACTGAAAGTACCAAAAGGATTGATGGATAGTGTGAAATAGCTCCGACCAGCTTCCAACCCAATGAGCTTCTAAATTACTATAAAACATGAAAAATAACATAGTGTAAGCATTTAAGCTTAGTAAGTTCGTATAACACAGAATTTAGTTTACCATATATCCATAAAATAGGTAAGTAAACAAAGCATATCTCAACCAATTTGGCCAAAAGCCTGAACACATGATCACCAACATATTAGCCATGAAAATCAGATATAAAATCCAACACACATGGTTGAATTCATCAAATAATCATATGTCATGTAAATACTAGTAACAGTTCATATCGAACTCGTATAATCTCATAATAGAACTGTGCCCGTTGAATCATTTAGAATATTGTTGGATACACGGGTAGTACACAGGAAGTGTACATAATTGTAATTCGTCAATTCATGTACATGTATGCTCATACGAGCTGTAAACGAAAAGCTCATGTGAGTTGAATAACGGGAAGCTCATGTCAGCTGAATAATGGAAAGCTCATGTGACCTGAATAATGGGAAGCTCATGTGAGCTGAGTATTGGGAAGCTCATAAGAGTTGAAATCGGTGACCCTAATAACATGTCATTTGTATCCTATGGATTCCTAAGGTTCACAGTAATTGTTGAATATACAACCGGTATTTATTCATTGCAATTATACAATTCACAAACAAATAATTCAACTTAAAACATATAAATGTACAATTTAATTACACGAACTTACCTCGACAAGTGTATGTAGATAAGAAGGCGACTAATCAGATATTTTTTCTTTGTCTTGATCTAACTCTGTACGAGGTCTAACAGGATCTATACGAATAAATTTAACTCATTTCAATATAATTCTCATTCAATTTAATCCACATGGAATTTTGGCAAAATTAGCATTTTTCCCTACAATTTTAATTCTTTTGTAATTTAGTCCCTCGGCTCAAAAAATGAAATTCATACAATTTAATCCTTACTCAAGCCTAGTCGATTTTATACATATTAATAGTAGCCCATATATTTCACAAAATTCACAAATTTTACCATAAATTTATCATCTTTTTCAATTTAACCCCTAATTGATAATTCCATCAAAATTCTCTTTACAAAAGTTTTTTATCTAACAACAACCATTCATTTTCTATTATCAAACTTCAAAATTCAAGCATATTCATCAATGGAAAAACCCTAATACTTTAACGGTTTTGGAAATTAATCCCTTAGTTAGCTAGATTAAGCTACTACGATCTCGGAAATATAAGAATCATCAAAAACAAGACAAAAATACATACCTAATTAAGCAAAATAAGTTTGTCTAAATTCAAGCTTCCATGGCTAGGTTTCCTTTTCTTTCCTTTTTTGTGGATGATGATGAGAATAGATTATTTTATTTTTTTATTTTAACTTTATTTACTAATTTCCAAAATTACCCTTAATAATTTATTCAATTTCCAATGATGACTACTCATGCTTAACCATTATGCACTTTAATGGCGTATTCACTATATAAGGACCTCCAATTTAAAATTCTATAGCTATTTAATACATTTAGCTATTAGAACACAACATTTCCACTTTATGCAATTTAGTCTTTTTTATCAAATTAGGCATGTAAATGATAAAATTTCTTAATGAAATTTTTATATGATATTTCTATCATACTGTAGAGCATAAAATAATATTAAATTAAATTTTCTAACTTCAGATTTGTGGACTCGAAACCAATGCTCTAATTTCATTGAAAACGGGCTGTTACAACTAGCCCCCTAAAAGAATTTTTGACCCCGAAAATCTTACCAGTAAAGAGGTTTGGATATTACTTTCTCATAGTTTCCTCGAGTTCCCAGGTAGCTTCTTTTATTCCATGTCGCTGCCAAAGAACTTTTACTAAAGCTACATTTTTATTTCTCAATTCTTTCACCTCTCATGCCAGAATTCAAATCGGTTCTTCATTGTATGTCATATCAGGCTGAATCTCGACATCCGTCAGAGAAATAATATGTGAAGGATCAATTTGATACCTTTGTAACATTGACACATGGAAGACATCGTGAATCTTTTCTAGTTCTGACGGTAAAGCTAATCAATAAGCAACAAGTCCAATTCTCTCACTCATGTCATACGGCCCGATAAATCGCGGACTCAACTTTCCTTTACGACCGAATCGAAGAACTTTATTCCAGGGCAAAACTTTCAAAAATACTCTATCGTCAACTTGAAACTCTATATCTTTACGTTTAAGATCCGCATAAGATTTCTGACCATTTGAAGTTGCTTTTAAGCTATCTCGAATCACTTTCACTTTTTCCTCAATCTTACGAATCAAATCAACCCCGTGTATCTTTTTCTCACTCAGCTCATTCCAATATAATGGAGATTGGCATTTGCGACCATACAGAGCCTCATACAGTGCCATCTTTATGCTCGACTGAAAACTATTATTATACGCAAATTCGACTAACGGCAAATATTTCTCCCAATTGCCTTCAAACTCTAAAACACAACACCGAAACATATCTTCAAGAATCTTAATCACAGGCTCGAACAGACCATCAGTCTAAGGGTGAAATGCAGCGCTAAAATTTAATTGCGTACCCAGAGCTTCCTGTAACTTTTTCCAGAATCACGATGTGAACCACAAATCTTTATCCAAAACAATAGAGACTTTCACTCCATGTAATCTAACAATCTCCGAAACATGTAACTCCGCTAATCTGTCAAGTGAGAAATCTATATGTACCAAAATAAAATGTACAGACTTTGTCAAACGATTGACGATAACCCAAATGGCATCTTTCTTTTTCAGAGATAGGGGTAACCCCAATACAAAATCCATAGTAAGTCCATCCCATTTCCACTCCAATATCATCACTGGCTGTAACAGTCCTGAAGGTACATGATATTTAGCTTTAACTTGTTGACATATCAAACATTTAGATACAAAATATGAAAAGTCATGTTTCATTCCCGGCCATCACTACATCTATTTCAAATCATTGTACATTTTCTTACTCCCCGGATGAACAGACAAGCTTACCACTATGAGTTTCGTGCAAAATTTTCTATATAAGCTCCAGATTCTTCAGTACACAAACTCTACCTCTAAATAATGAACAATCATTTGATCCTATCTAAAATTCTGAATCAGAAGTCGACTCACACTGTACCCGTTTAGCTAACATCTCACTATCACATTTTTCACTTCGCAATTTGTTGTAAAAATGTTGGTTTAGCTTTTAACTCGGCTAAAATCGAGCCATCATCAGATAGTCACAGTCGGGTATTCATCGCTCGCAAAGCAAATTAGGATTTTCTACTCAAAGTATTAGCAACTACATTTGCTTTTCTCGGATTATAATCAATAACTAACTCATAATCTTTCAATAGTTCAAGCCATCTACGTTATCTCAAATTCAAATCTTTCTGCGACATAAAATACATTAAACTCTTATGATCGGTAAATATATGACATTTTTCACCGAACAAATGGTGTCGCCAAATTTTCAACGGAAAGACAATAGCTGCCAACTCTAAGTCATGTGCTGGATAGTTATTTTCATGTGGTTTTAACTTTCTGCAAGCATAAGCTATTACTTTACCTTCTTGCATCAAAACACAACCTAATCCGATCAATGACGTATCACTGAAAATTTCAACTTCGTTACCCGATTCAGGATGAACCAAAATTGTTGCTTCAATTAATAGGGCTTTCAACTGTTTAAAACTTTGCTGACATTTATCAGACCATTCAAACTTCACATCTTTCTGTAATAGTCGTGTCATCGGTGTAGCTATCATCAAAAGCCCTTTTAAAAATCTCCGATAATAACCAGCTAATCCCAGAAAACTTTTGACTTCAGATACATTTCTCAGTGGTTTCTAGTTAATAATCGCTAAAATTTTATTCGGATCAACTCTGATGCCTTCAGCCAATACTATGTGTCCCATAAAATCAACTTCCCAAAGCTAAAACTCACATTTGCTAAATTTAGCAAACAATTGTTTATCTCACAAAGTTTGCAGAACAATTCTCAGATGCTCGGCATGTTCAGTCTCATTTCGAGAATATATTAGAATATCATCAATAAACACCACAACAAATCTATCTAAATACGATCTAAAAATTTAATTCATCAAATGCATAAACACTGCAGGTGCGTTAATTAAACCAAACAACATCACAAGAAATTCATAATGTTTGTACCTGGTTCTGAATGTTATTTTTCGGTATATCTGAATCTTTCACTTGTAACTGATAATAGCCAAAACAAATATTAGTCTTCGAGAACACTGTGGCACCTTTCAACTGATCAAACAAATCACCAATACGAGGTAGTGGATATTTATTCTTCATTATAATTTTGTTGAGCTAATGGTATTCAATGCATAATCTCATCAATCCGTCCTTTTTCTTAACAAATAGAACCGGTGCACCCCAAGGTGAAAAACTAGGTCAAGCAAAACCCCTATCAGTCAACTCTTGCAACTGTGCTTTCAACTCTTTTAACTCTGTAAGGGACATTCTGTATGGTGCTATCGATATCGGTGTTGTTCCCGGTACAAGTTCTATAGCAAATTTGACTTCTCTGGCTGGTGGTAATCTAGAAAACTCCTCTGGAAACACATCAAGATATTCGCAAACCACTGGCACAATTCAAGCTTTGACTTAGACACTTCAGTATCCAATACATAAGCAAGGTAAGCATTACAACCTTTTCTCACATATTTCTGTGCTAACATAGCTAATATCACAACAGGCAACCCATTCAATTTATTTGATTCAATATGAAGTATCTCACCATTCTGGCATTTCAATATGATATGCTTTCATCTACAATTTACCACAGCATCATGCGGAGTTAACCAATCCATGCCCAAAATCATATCAAATTCATTGAAAGGTAATAGCATCAAATCAACCAGAAAACTGTAACCCCGAATCATTAGCGAACAATTCTTACTAGACCCCAAAAACTGTAACCCAAAATCACATACTAGCCTAGAGGGTTTGATACTTTAACCACGAATTTAGCGGACTCAACAAGTAAATTTTTACTAAACACTAAATTCATGCAAACATATGAATGAGTCGATTTGGGATATCAGTATCAATAAGAGAGAAAGTACCAGTAATTACATCTGGCGCACAAGCATCTTCGCGTGCACGAAAAGCATAAGCCCTAGCTGGTTTCTGTGCCTCGAATCTTACTGTAGAGTCTTTCATCACACCACAGTAATGCGATCCCGGTCGCAAAATAAAGCTTAATTTCAACTCAATGAGCTCAATTCTAGCTTCTTCAAGCTTGTCTAGTTCAACCCAAGCTCATTTAGCTTAACTTCAACCCATTTTTAATTTGCTGGAATAAGTATTTAGTTACTGGAATAAATTACTCATCTTAGTTAATTGGGTTCATCTTAGTTAATTAAGTTGCCGGAATAAATTACTCATCTTGGTTAATTGAGTTCATCTTAGTTAATTAAGTTGCTGGAATAAATTACTAATCTTCGTTAATTAAGTTCAACTTAGTTCACTTAGTTGCTGGATTAAAATTTTAATGTGTTTAGTTAAATTAGTTTAATGAATTAAGTTGTTTTTAGTTTTCTTTAGTATTGGTTCTTCCTTGGCCTTAAGCCTATTCCATCCCGTCGAACTTTTCCATTTCCAAGATATCTTATTTTCTTTGTTAGCTGAATCTTTAACATCATTCACTTAACCATCCTCAACATATTCCTAACCTTTGAACCATCTTTTCAACCTTTGTTTTCCCGTCACTTAACCGAATTACCAACTATTTCAAGTAAGAATAATACTTCTCCATTTTATAATCGGGCAATCTAAATGACTCAAATTATCACTGAGGCGAGTTCGTATCGCACGGCTACCACTCATATTTTTAGGATTACGAGGTGGTCTACCTCTCGCAACTCTGTTGCTTAGCCTCAAAGTCTGAATATTATCTTTTTTAGATTTCTTCGGGCAACCTCTAAGATAGTGGTAAAAAACCACATCTAAAAAAACCTCCACTCTTCATTCGACACTCACCAAGATGTAGCTTGTTATAGTGCTTACACTTGGGTTTAGTGCTTCTAGCATTACCCACACTCGCTACAGATGTAGCCTGAGATTTAGGACTGGACCATCTCCGTCTCTACTAGAGTGTCCCACAAAAGTAGTTGGACGGTAGTGATGTTCTTTAGATTTCTTCGATGCTGACAGGTATGAATTTCCAGTTAATCTCTTTCTCGAATTCCTGGCTTCAATCTCAGCGTGTCTTTTCTCTTTACTCAGCTCTTCAGCTTTATATGCTCGACCAACCAGTACAACAAATTCTTTCAACTTGAGGATCTCGACTAACAGTTTTATATATTCATTTAAGCCATCTTCAAATTGCTTACACATTGCAATCTTAGTCAGAATACATTCTCGAGCATATTTGCTTAATCAAACAAATTCTCGTTCATATTCGGACACTGTCATATGACCCTGTTTATGCAATAAAAATTATTTATGTTTCTGGTCAAGAAACCTCCAACTGGTGTATTTCTTTCAGAACTCGGTTTGAAAGAATTCCCAAGTGATCCGATCTCTTGGTACAACAAAAATCAATGTATTCTACCACTGATAAGCTGAATCTTTTAATAAAGATACCACACACTTAAGACATTCAGCCGATGAACAAGATAATTCATCAAGAACCCTGATGATACTTTCCAACCAAAACTCAGCTCTCTTGGGATCATATCAACAGAAGGCTTACCAATTTTGATAGGATCTATGCTTTAAGGAATAACAGGAATCGGTTGAGAAAAAGGAGGGAGTGGAGGTTGTTGAGCAGTCGGGTTCGTCCATACGAACTCGATGAACCACTCATTCATCGTCTGGAAGAAGGCTTCTTTAGCCTTTTATCTCCCCCTCAGATACAGGCCTCGTACCACTGGAGGCTACTCCTTGAACGGAGGCTTGAGCGTTACTCTCTACTTCATCGGAATCAGCTCGGTTGGATGTCATTGCTATATGAAAACATGTTTTGAAATGGACAGGAGATATCACACTATCACTAGTTATATAATGGCATGTAGAGCTAGACTCGTATATGCTATGTTAGTCTGAGAATCGACTAAATCGTAGCTCTGATACCAATAAATGTAACACCCTTAAGCCATGTGGCCAGGCAGTGTGACTCACACAGTCAGGAGACATGCCCGTGTCTCAGGCTGGGTGGGCATTCAAAAAAGGGACACAAGGTCGTGTCCCAGCCTGTAACATCCCTTACCCGAGACAGTTACCGGAGTCGAGCACGAAGCGTTATCTTACTTAACTTACTAGTTCAGAGCTAACAAAATACTTTTAAAAAATATTAATTTGCTCACGTTCAATCAATATGTCCTTAAAAAGAGCCCTCAAGACCCTAAAACATGCAACAGAAATAGTTTGGGTCTAAACCGGGAATATTAAAAATTTTCCTAATACTTAAACAAATCAAAATAATTTATTTGGCTATTCACAATAAAACTGTCCACCTGCATAATAGTCACTAATTTAATTATAACTCGAGTTATGAAACTTGAAATTTAGATCCGTAACTTTTCCGTGAAACTAGACTCATATATCTTCTTACCATAAAATTTCAAAACTTTTTGGGTTAGCCAAATAGTACAGTTTATTCGTTCAAATCTCCCCTGTTTCACTGCTCAATAGTTCTAACCTCTCGTCACTAAAAATTTATTTTCTCATTGTACAAAATTAGAATAATGTTATTTTTTTTTGAAAACAGACTCACTAAGGAATCTAGGCATATAAATTATGACTCATAATTATTTCTATAAAATTTTTTAATGATTTTCTAAAGTTAGAATAGGGGACTTCAAAAACCATTCAGACCCTATCTCACTAAAATTCCAATATCTCACAATATATAATTCTTTTGCCTACATCATTTCTTTCATGTGAAAATAGACTCGATAAGATTTAATTCTATATCTCATTCACTCTCTAATTTCATTTCTACTATTTTTGGTGATTTTTCAAATTCACGTAAATGTTGCTGTCCAAAAACTATTCCATTGCAAATTTTTACTCTTTTATAATTTCTTTGTATTAACTATTATTTAGGCATACATAATACCAAAAAATTTTCTTAAATAGCCATTTCAATAGCTAATCATTATCGAATATTTACATGTTATTCATTAGCCATATCATGAGAACACACACAGAAAATGACTAAGTCCCTATACATGTCATCACTTAAAACGTTCGAATCATAAAATATCGAGATATCTGTTGGTAGTGTGAAACGATCTCTGACATCCTTACGATCCCCGAATTAGCTTGGTGATACTATAAAAAGAAGGACAATAGAGGGAGTAAGCGTAAAGCTTAGTAAGTTTACAAGCAAATAAATAACAACATTTATCATAAATAATTATACTCATAAATTATCATCAAGTATCTTGACATTTAGTTTCTTCTTTACTTACTCTCTTACTTGTTTACTTACTTGCTTACTTAAATAACTCATGACTATAACTTACTCCTCCCTTGCTGAAATTTCTTTCTCAACTGATAACTGAAATATTCTTAACCCTTATAACTCACCTGAATCTGTTTATTAAGCTTTTACCTGAACTTTCATGTAACATAGTCTATTTACTAGCCCGTTGAACCACTTGGAATACTAAGGATACTCGGGTCTCCTGTCTGATAATAACATGCCAAAGCCATGTTCTAGACATGGTCTTACATGGGATGTTTTCTGTATTTCCAATGCCATATCCCAGATATGGTCTTACATGGGAGTTCTCATATCGGTGCCCATGCCATGTCCCAAACATTGTCTTATGGGGGACCTCTCATCTCGGTGCCAACGCCATGTCCCAGACATGGTCTTCCATGGAATCTCATCCCCTTAATGTCATGACATTTGTATCCGATACATTCCTAATGTTTCAACGGGACTTTTTAACACTGATTCTCTATCATCTCATACTTGAGTCAACATTAAATAATTTCATGAAATAAGTACATAATTGCTGAAACATAACAACAATAATAATTATTGAAATATTGCATTTATTTACCGTAAACTTACCTCGGTACAAAATAAAATCAAATCTAGCAACTTAGTCCTCAACCTTTTTCTTTCCCCGATCTAACTCCAGATTTTGTTCCTCTTGATCTATAATAAAAATTTAGCTTATTTAATACTCACATTCATCAAAACAGTCCTTGACTCAAACTTTGGAAAAATTATATTTTTCCCCTAAACTTTTTCATATTTACACTTTTGCCTCAAAGCTCGAAAGTTAAACTGCGTCCCATATTCTTATGTTTTATGACATTCTGAACATCTTTCCCTTCTATGGCAACATCAAATTCCCACTCTAACATTTACTTATGAACATTAGGTATTTTTATCGATTATGTCGTTTTACTTGTTTTCACTTAAAATCGCTTAGCAAAAGTTGTTTAACATAACTTCAAGCTTCATATTCTACCATAAAACATCAAAATAAACACATTTCACCTATGGGTATATTTCTAAATATGAACCCTAACATGAATTAATGGTAGAATAAGCTAAATCGAGCTACAAGGACTCCAAAAACGTAAAAAAACATTAAAAACGAGGCTTGGATGCACTTATTATGAGCTTGAGAAAGTGAAGAAACCCTAGCTATGGAGTCCTTGAAGTTTCGGCCCTATGGAAGAAGATGAGCACATTTTGCCATCTTTTTCCCTTTTAATTCTTTTTATTACCAAATGACTAAAATGCCCTGCATTAAAACTTTAGTTATTTTTATCTATGCATGCCCATTTTTGTCCATGAAAATCTAATGGTCTAATTACCATTTAAGGACCTCTACATCATTTATGCACTTCAATTAAATCCTTTATCATCTAAAACTCATATTTACTCACTTTTGCAATTAGACCCTAATATGCACTTTAGACATGCAATAGCTGAAATTTCTTATCGGCATGCTTGCACATGCATCCAATCAATCGGTAAATCATAAAAATTAATCATAAGAAACTTTTCTATCTCAGATTCATGGTTTCGCAACCACTGTTCCGACTAGGCCCTACTTTGGGATGTTACATTTCTCCCCTTTAGGGATTTTTGTCCCTAAAAATCTAACCTGTGAAGAGATTTGGGTATTATTTTTGCATAGCCTCTTTGGGCTCCCATGTAGCCTCGTCTACCCCATGCCTATTCCATAATACTTTCACAAGTGCAGTACTTTTGTTCCTTAGTTGCTTGACCTCTCGAGCTAGAATCTTTACTGGTTATTCACCGTAAGTCATATCTGGTTGGATCTCAACCTCTGTTTTAGAAATCACATGTGACGGATCTGAACGATAACGACATAACATAGATACATGGAATACATTAAAAATCTTCTCTAACTCAGTCAGCAAAGCTAACCGATATGCTAAGGGCCTAACTCTTTTAGTCACCTCGAACGGTCCAATAAATCGTGGACTTAGTTTGCCGTTCTTGCCAAATCTGAGAACTTCCTTCCACGGGGATACTTTCAAAAATACTCTGTCAACAACCTGAAATTCAATCTCTTTTCTTTTCAAATCTGCATAGGATTTATGTCTATTTGAATATGCTTTCAAGCAATCTCTAATGACTTTTACTTTCTCTTATGTTTCTTTGACTAGGTCAACCCTGTAAATTTGATTTTCCTTAAGCTCTATCCAATACAAAGGCGTACTACACTTACGTCCATACAAAACTTCATAAGGTGCCATCTTAAAACTCGACTGGTAACTATTATTATAGGCAAACTTTACCAACGGCAAATATTTCTCCCAACTACCTTGAAACTCTAAAACACAACATCTAAGCATATCCTCAAGTATCTGAATAACTCTCTCTGACTGACAATCGGTCTGAGGATGGAAAGTTGTACTAAAACTCAACTTTGTGCCCAAAGCTTCCTGCCATTTCTTCCAAAACTGCGAAGAAAATCTCAGATTTCTATCTAAGATAATCGATAACGGTACTCCATGTAGTCTGACTATCTCTGAAATATACAACTTGGCCAACTTATCAAGTGAATAATTCATACGAACTAGGATAAAATGAGTCGACTTTGTTAGCTTATCAATCACAACCCATACTATATCTTTCTTTCTTAATGTCAACGGCAACCCTGTAACAAAATCCACGGTAACTCGGTCCCATTTCCACTTAGGAACTAACACAGGCTGCAATAAACCAGAAGGTACCTGATGTTCGGCCTTTACTTGCTGATAGATCAAGCATCTAGAAACAAATTCTGAAATATCTCTTGTCATTCCTGCCCACTAGTACGTTTTCTTCAAATCATTATACATCTTTGTACTACCTGGGTGAATAGACAAAGAACTGTTATGTGCTTCCTGTAAGATCATTCGAATAAGCTCATCATTCTTCGATACACATATCCAATTTCTAAACATCAAGCAACCATCAGAGCCGATCTGAAAATCAGACTCTACACCTGACTCGTGCTGAGCTCTTTTAGCTTGCAACTCATTGTCATCTTTCTGAGCTTTACAGATTTCTTCAAGAAACATCGGTTTAGCTCTCAAATTAGCTAAAATAGAACTGTCATCTGATAAAGCCCAACTAGTATTCAAAGCTCTCAGTGCAAATAAAGACTTTCTACTCAAGGCATCAGCAACAACGTTTGCCTTACCGGGGTGATAATCAATCACTAGCTCATAATCTTTAATCAACTCTAGCCATCTTCTTTGCCTCAAGTTCAAATCTTTCTGAGTCATCAAGTATTTCAAACTTTTATGGTCAATGAATATTCGGTACTTCTCACCATACAAGTGATGTCTCCAGATCTTCAATGCAAATACAATGGCAACTAGCTCTAAATTGTGCGTCAAGTAATTTTTCTCATGTGGCTTTAACTGTCTAGAAGCATATGCTATTACTTTACATTCCTACATAAGTACACAACCCAATCCATTCAATGATGCATCACTGTAAATCAGAAATTCTTTACCTAATTTTGGTTGTACTAAAACAGGGGCTTCAGTTAACAATGCCTTTAACTTATCAAAACCTTACTGACACTTCTTAATCCATTCAAACTTGACATCTTTCTACAACAACCTTGTCAACGGGGTAGCTATCATCGAAAATCCCTTTACAAATTGTCTATAATAACCAACTAATCCAAGAAAACTTCTAACCCCTGACACATTTCTAGGTGGTTTCCACTCACCAATTGCTGAAATTTTACTCGGATCAACTTTAATACCATCACCAGAGACAAAATGTCGAAGGAATCCGACTTCTCGAAGCCAGAACTCACTTTTGCTAAACTTGGCATATAACTGATTATCTCTTAAAATCTATAAAAATATTCTCAAATGTTCGGTATATTCAATCTCATCAAGAGAATAAATCAAAATATCATCAATAAACACAACTACAAACTTGTCCAAGTACGGTCGAAAGATTCAGTTCATTAAATCCATGAATATGGCAGGAGCATTAGTCAAACCAAATGGCATCACAAGAAACTCATAGTGACCATACCTAGTTTGGAATGCAGTCTTCGAAACATCTAACTCTTTAACCCGCAACTGATAGTAACCGGATCTCAAATCTATCTTGGAGAACACAATGGTTCCCTTCAATTGGTCAAATAGATCATCAATTCTAGTCAATGGATATTTATTCTTTACTGTTACTTTGTTAAGCTACCGATAATCTATACAAAACCTCCTCGAACCTTCTTTCTTTTTCACAAAAAGCACTGGTGCACCCCACGTAGAACAACTAGGCCTTGCAAAACCTTTATCAATTAATTCCTGCAACTGAGCTTTCAATTCTTTCAATTCCAACGGGGCCATTATATAAGGAGTAATAGAAATGGGAGTGGTACCTGGAACCAACTCAATACCAAACTCAACTTCTCTAATAGGAGGCAAACCTGGCAAATCTTTCGGAAACACATCGAAAAACTCACAAACGACTGGCACTGATTCAATTTTCAACTCTAGATCTTTAGTACTTAATACAAAAGAAAGATAAGATTCATACCTTTTTCTCAAACATTTCTGAGCAGACATAACAGAAATCATGGCAAGAGAACTCATCTAAATTAACCCGGATAATATCATCATTTTTTCATTTCAACTTAATATATTTCTTTCCACAATTCACTATCACATCATAGGTAGTCAACCAATCCACTCCAAGAATCACATCAAACTATCAAATGGAAATAGCATAAAATCTGCCAGAAAACAGTGACCTCTAATCATCAAAGGGCAGTTTTTAGATACTTTGTCTACTAACACATACTGGCCTAATGGATTCGATACTTTAATCATAATTTCGGTAGATTCTATGGGCATGTTCATACTAGGCATCAATCTCATGCAAACATAGGAATGGGTCGAACCCGGATCAATCAAAGCAATAACACTAGTATCATAAAGAGAAAATGTACCCGTAATCACATCGGGAGAGGATGCCTCTTTGCGAGCGCGAATAGCATAAGTCCTTGCAGGTGTCCTAGCATCTGGTCTAGCTGTTGAGTCTCTGGACGTACCCCAGTTACTTGCTCTAACTCCCAGATTCCTCTATAGTTTGCCTCTAGTGCGAGCTTTTTTCGATCTTGCACTCAGTATTACTTCTCTTTTAACTATTTCGGGACAATCCCGAATAAAATGATCTAGTGCACCACATCTGAAACAAGCATTTTCCTTTGCTCGGCACTCACCGAGACGACGTCTAGCACATTGAGCACAGTCTGGTCTAGATGGTCGAGTACTACCAACACTTGCGATTGTAGTAGTCTGAGCTCTTGAACCCAAAAATCTTCTACCTCTATTTCGACTAGGATACCCGGCTGAAAAATTCGATCTAATAGAGAACTCTCTAAGTCTCTTTGATGTAGACTAAAATGATCTGCTCATCTGCCTTTTCTTCGTGTCTTGAACCTCAATTTTAGCTTTGCCCTTTTCGTTTTCTTTTAACAACTCCACTGCCTTACAGGCTTTTTCAACTAGAATAACAAACTCTTTTATCTCTAGAACTCCAACTGACAGTCAGATATCTTCATTGAGCCCATCCTCAAATCTTTTGCACATGATAGCCTCTGTAGACACACTCTCTCGAGCATACTTTCTGAGTCTAACAAATTCACGTTCATACTCGATTACAGTCTTCTTACCCTACTTTAACTCAAGGAACTCTGTTCTTTTCTGGTCAATAAATCTCTGACTGGTATACTTTTTACGGAACTCCTCCTGAAAGAAATCCCAAGTAACTCTCTCGTTTGGTACAACTGACATAAGAGTCTTCCACCAATAATAGGCCGAATCTCTGAGGAGTGAGACAACACACTTCATGCATTCCTCTGTTGTACAGGATAACTCATCAAAGACTCTAATAGTATTCTCGAGCCAAAATTCTGCTCTCTTGGCATCATCATCTTTAGTAGCCCGAAACTCTTCAGCCCCTAATTTTCTGATCTTATCAACTGGTGGCCTTTCTCTTATAACTGTACCTATGACTGGGGCAGCTACATGGGGAATCAGAAAATCATGAGGGGGTGTAGGTCTAACAGCCGGATTTGTACGAACGAACTCAGAAAACCATTCATTTATAGCTTGGAAAAAGGCTTCTCGAGCCCCTCCTCCCTGACTAACTGTAATAGGCCTTTCACTACTATCTGGCTGCACCATCTCTTGTACGAGAGTGGGTGCATCTCTTTCTACAACATCTGCACTAACTCGTTCGGGATCCATAACTATAAAAGAAAAGCATTTTAAAATTGTCAAGAGTCGTCACACTATCAAAATACAAGTATGACATGTATAGCTAGACTCTTATTCATATTGAATATTCTGAGAACCGACTAAACTCTCACTCTGATACTAATAAATGTAACACCCCTTACCCGAGACCGTTGCCAAAGTCGAGCACGAGGCGTTAATTAACTTAACTTACTACTTCAAAGCATAAACATTTGCTTTTAAAATTAATTTTCTTACGATCAATCAATATGTACCTAAAAAGAACCCTCGAGACCCTAAAACATGCAACAGAAATGGTTCGGGTCCTAATCGGGAACATTAAAAATTTTCTGAATACTTAAACAACTCAAAACAATTTATTTTACTGTTTACAATAAAACTATCAACTCGCGTAATAGTCCCTAATTTAATTATAACTCAAGTTACAAAACTTGAAATTTAGATCTATAAATTTTCCCTAAAACTAGACTCATATATCCTCTTACCATGAAATTTCTAGAATTTTTTATTTAGCCAAATAGTACAGTTTATCCGTTAAAGTCTCCCCTATTTCACTGCTCGACAGTTCTGACCCCTCTTCACTAAAAATAAATTATCTCATTGTACAGCCTTCATATGATGCTTCTACTTGTTTCTAATTAAAATAGACTCAATAAGAAATCTATAAATATAAACTATGACTCATAATTCTTTCTGTACAATTTCTAATGATTTTCTAAGGTCAGAATAGGGGACTTCAAAAAACCATTCTGACCCTGTCTCGTTAAAATACAAATATCTCATAATATAAAATTCATTTTGCTACATCATTTCTTTCATATGAAAATAGACTCGATAAATATCTCATTCACTCTCTAATTCCATTTCTACTATTTTTGGTGAGTTTTTAAAATCACATCAATGCTACTGTCCAAAAATTGCTCCATTGCAAATTTTTTCTCTTTTATAATTTATTTGTATTAACTCATTTAGGCATACATAACACCAAAACATGTTCTTAAATAGCCATTTCAATAGCTAATCCTTATGGATCATTTACATGTTATTCATTAGCCATATCATAAGGACACACATACAAAATGACAAAGTCCCTATACATGCCATAACTTAAAATGTTTCTAATCACAAAATACTGAGTTAGTCTGTTGATAGTGTGACGAGCTCCGATTTCTTTATGGTCCCTGAATTAGCTTGACGATACTATAAAAAAAGAGGAAAATAATGGGAGTAAGCGTAAAGCTTAGTAAGTTTACAAGAAAATAAGAAACAACGTTTATCACAAATAATTATACTCATAAATCATCATCAAGTATCATGGTATTGCCTTATTCTTTACTTACTCTCTTACTTGTTTACTTACTTCCTTACTTGAATAACTCATGATCATAACTTACTGCTCCCTTGTTAAAATTTCTTTCTCAACTGATAAGTGAAATATTCTTAACCCTTATAACTCACCTTAATCTATTACCTGAACTTTCATGTAACATAGTCTATTTACAAGCCCGTTGAACTACTTGGAATACTAAGGATACTTGGGTCTCCTGTCTGATAATAACATGCCAAAGCCATATCCCAGACATGGTTTTACATGGGATGTTTTCTGTACTACCAATGCCATATCCTAGATATGGTTTTACATGGGATGTTTTCTGTACTGCCAATGTCATATCCCATAAATGGTCTTACATGGGAGTTCTCATATCGGTGCCCATGCCATGTCCCAAACATGGTCTTACGAGGGACCTCTCATCTCGGTGCCAATGCCATGTCCCAAACATGGTCTTATGTGGGACCTCTCATAATCTCAATAATGCCAATGTCATGCCCCGGACATGGTCTTACATGGGATCTCATTCCCTTAATGTCATGACATTTGTATCTGAAACATTCCTAATGTTTCAACAGGACTTTTTAACGCTAATTCTCTATCATCTCAAACTTGAGTCAACATTAAATAATTTCATGAAATAAGTACATGATTTCTGGAAAATAACAACAATAATAATTATTGAAATATTGCATTTATTTACTGTAAACTTACCTCGGTACAAAATACGATCAAATTTAGCAACTTAGTCCTCAACCTTTTTTTCCCTGGTCTAACTCTGAATTTCGTTGCTCTTGATCTATAATAGCAAATTTAGCTTATTTAATACTCACATTCATCAAAACAGTCCTTGACTCGAACTTTGTAAAATTACGATTTTGCCCTTAAACTTTTGCATACTTACACTTTTGCCCCAAAGCTCAGAAATTAAACTTCATCCCTTATTCTTATGTTTTATGACAGGCTGAACATCTTTCCCTTCTATGGCAACATCAAATTCCTACTTTAACATTTACTTATGAACGTTAGGTATTTTTACCAATTGTGTCGTTTTACTTGTTTTCACTTAAAATCGCTTAGCAAAAGTTGTTTAACATAATTTGAAGCTTCATATTATACCATAATATATCAAAATAAACGTGTTTCACCTATGGGTACTTTTCCAAATATGAACCCTAACATGAATTAATGGGAGAATAAGCTAAATCGAGCTACGAGGACTCTAAAAACATAAAAAAAAACCATTAAAAACGGGACTTGGATGAACTTATTATGAGACTTGGAAGCTTTAAAAACCCTAGCCATGGTTTCCCCTTGTACAACTCGGCCGTAGCTTGAAGATGAACACATTTTGCCTTCTTTTTCCCTTTTAATTCTTTTTATTACTAAATGACTAAAATGCCCCTAACTTAAAAATATCCTATTTCACTTTTCTCATGTCCATTTTTGTCCACAATTTAACCAATTGTCTAATTACCATTTAAGGACCTCCAATTTAAAATTTCATAACAATTGGACACCTCTAGCTTCTAGAACTCAAGTTTTGCACTTTTTACAATTTAGTCCTTTTGGCTAAATTGAGTACCCAAACGTAAAAATTTTTGAACGAAATTTTCACGAAATTTTTTTGTGAAATTGTAGACCATAAAAATATAATCAAAATAATTTTTTCCTCGTCGGGTTTGTGGTCCCAAAACCACTGTTCCAACTACGCCCTATTTTGGGATGTTACAACTCCTCTGGCTTACAGGCTCTTTCAACTAGAATAACAAACTTTTTTATCTCTAAAACGCAAAATGATAGTCAGATATCATCATTGAGCCCATCCTCAAATCTTTTGCACATGATAGCCTCTGTAGACACACACTCTCGAGCATAATTGCCGAGTCTGACAAATTCACGTTCATACTCGGTTACAGTCATCTTACCCTACTTTAACTCAAGGAACTCTTTTCTTTTCTGGTCAGTAAATCTCTGATTGGTGTAATTTTTACGGAACTCCTCCTGAAAGAAATCCTAAGTAACTCTCTCGCTCGGTACAACTAACACAAGAGTCTTCCACCAATAATAGGTCGAATCTCTAAAGAGTGAGACAACACACTTCATGCATTCCTCAGGTGTCCAGGATAACTCATCAACGACTCTGATAGTATTCTCGAGCCAAAATTTTGTTGTCTCTACACCATCATCTTTAGTAGCCCGAAACATTTCAGCCCCTTGTTTTCTTATCTTATCAACTGGTGGCCTTTTCTCTTTTAATTGTACTTGTGACTGGGGGAGCTACATGGGGGATCGGAGAATCACGAGGGGTGGAGGTCTAATAGCTGAATTCGTACAAACGAACACGGTAAACCATTCATTCATAACTTGGAAGAAGGCTTCACTACAATCTGGTGGCACTGTCCCTTCTGCGGGAGTGAGCGCATTACTTTCTACATCATCTACACTAGCTCGTTCCGGATCCATAACTACAAAAGAAAAACATTTTAAAATTGTCAGGAGTCGTCACACTATCAAAATAAAGTATGGCATGTATAGCTAGACACTTATTCATACTGAATATTCCGAGAACTGACTAAAATATCTAGCTCTGATACCAATAAATGTAACACCCCTTACCCGAGACCTTGCCAGAGTCGAGCACGAGGCGTTATCTGACTTAACTTACTAGTTCGGAGCATAAAATTTTATTTTAAAAAAATTAATTTGCTCATGTTCAATCAATATGTCCTTAAAAAGAGCCCTCAAGACCTTAAAACATGCAATGAAAATGGTTTGGGTCCAAACCGGGAATATTAAAATTTTTTCGAATACTTAAACAAATCAAAATAATTTATTTCGCTATTCCCAATAAAATTGTCCACCTGCATAATAGTCTCTAATTTAATTATAACTCGAGTTACAAAACTCAAAATTTAGATCCGTAACATTTCCCTAAAACTAGACTCATAAATTTTCTTACCATAAAATTTCCAAAATTTTTGGTTTAACCAGATAGTGCAGTTTATTCATTAAATCTCACATGTTTCACTGCTTGACAATTCTGACCCCTCTTCTCTAAAAATATATTTTCTTATTGTACAGAAGTTAGATAATGTTCTCGTTTGATTCTTTTGAAAGTATACTCACTAAGGAATCTAGAAATATATATTTTGACTCATAATTATTTCTATAAAATTTTTAATGATTTTCTAAAGTCAGAACAGGGGACTTCAAAAACTATTCTGATCCTGTCTCACTAAATTTCAAATATCTCACAATATATAATTCCTTTGCCTACACTATTTTTTTCATGTGAAAATAGACTCGATACGCTTTAATTTTATATCTCATTAACTCTCTAATTCCATTTTTAGTATTTTTGGTTATTTTACAAAATCATGTCAATGCTGCTGTCCAAAAGCTGTTCCATTGCAAATTTTTACTCTTTTATAATTTCTTTGTATTAACTATCGTTTAGGCATACTTAACACCAAAACATGTTCTTAAATAGCCATTTCAATAGCTAATCATTATCGAATATTTACACGCTATTCATTAGCCATATCATGAGAACACACACAAGAAATGACTAAGTCCCTATACATGCCATAACTTAAGATGTTTGAATCATAAAATACCGAGATGTTTGTCAATAGTGTGAAACGATCTCTGAAGTCCTTACGATCCCTGAATTAGCTTGGCGATACTTAAAAAAGAAGGAAAATAAATGAAGTAAGAATTAAGCTTAGTAAGTTTACAAGCAAATAAATAACAACATTTATCATAAATAATTATACACATAAATTATCATCAAGTATCATGATCTTTACTTTCTTCTTTACTTACTCTCTTACTTGTTTACTTACTTGCTTACTTAAATAACTCATGATTATAACTTACTCCTCCCTTGTTGAAATTTCTTTCTCAACTGATAACTGAAATTTTCTTAACCCTTATAACTCACCTAAATCTGTTTATTAAGCTTTTACCTGAACTTTCATGTAACATAGTCCATTTACTAGCCCATTGAACTACTTGGAATACTAAGGATACTCGGGTCTCCTGTGTGATAATAACATGCCAAAGGCATGTCCCATACATGGTCTTACATAGGATGTTTCCTGTACTGCCAATGCCATATCCCAGAAATGGTCTTACATGGGAGTTATCATATCGGTGCCCATCCCATGTCCCAGACATGGTCTGACGGGGGACCTCTCATCTCGGTGCCAACGCCAACATGGTCTTACATGGGACCTGTTATAACCTCAATAATGTTAATGCCATGTCCCAGACATGTTCGTACATGGAATCTCATCCCCTTAATGTCATGACATTTGCATCCAGTACATTTCTAATGTTTCAACGGGACTTTTTAACACTAATTCTCTATCATCTCATACTTGAGTAAACATTAAATAATTTCATGAAATATGTACATAATTGCTAGAAAATAACAACATTAATAATTATTATTGAAATATTGCATTTATTTACTGTAAACTTACCTCGGTACAAAATACAATCAAATCTAGCAACTTAGTCCTCAACCTTTTTCTTTCCCCGGTCTAACTCCAGATTTCATTCTTCTTGATCTATAATAGCAAATTTAGCTTATTTAATACTCACATTCATCAAAACAGTTCTTGACTCGAACTTTGGAAAAATTATGATTTCCCCCTAAACTTTTGCATATTTACACTTTTTCCCCAAAGCTCGGAAATTAATTTTCATCCCTTATTCTTATGTTTTATGACATGCTGAACATCTTTCCCTTCGATGGAAACATCAAATTCCCACTCTAACATTTACTTATGAACATTAGGTATTTTTACCAATTATGTCATTTTACTTGTTTTCACTTAAAATCGCCTAGCAAAACTTGTTTAACACAACTTCAAGCTTCATATTCTACCATAAACATCAAAATGTGGCTCGAACAACAATGGCCCGAACCTTACTCGCATCCATCCGAATCTTACCACCTCCTACAATGTGGCCTAAAAATGGCACCTCTCGCAGGGCAAATGAGCACTTCTACTTGACATACAACTCATTTTCCCGCAAGGTTTGGAACACCTCCCTCAAATGTTCCACATTCTCCTCGAGTGACTTACTGTACACCATAATGTCATCAAGGTAAACAACCACAAAACAATATAGAAAAGGTTGAAGTACCTTATTCATTAGGCTGTGGAATGTAGCTGGAGAATTCGTGAGTCCAAAACACATCATAAGGAACTCATATGAACCATACCGCGTCACACAAGTTGTCTTTGGCTCGTTCCCCTTAGCTATTCAAACTTGATGGTACCCAAATCTCAAATCTAACTTGGTAAACCATCTTACACTATCAAGTTGATCAAACAAATTTGTAATAAGGTGAATAAGGTACTTGTTCTACACAGTTGATCAAACAAATTTGTAATAAGGTGAATAAGGACCAATAGTGTAAATATTTAAGGGTGGAATAATCTAGAAACTAAGGAAAATGGATGAATTAGAAACAAATTGAAAAGGTGAAGAACTTTGAGGGACTAAATTGCAATTTTACCAAATTAAGTGATGACTCAAGGATAGAATTTCAAAAGATTATAAAGGGCAAAATGGTCAAATAGAGAAAGAATTCTAGAAGGTAATGATGATGTTTGTGATATTTTATTAATTAATTTGATAAATGTTATTTAATTAATATTTTATGAAGATTTTTAGTATTATTTTATTATTAAATGATTAATATAAAATGGAGGAAAGATTATGAAAAATCATCATCTTTCCATGCAACCAACGTTAGAAGAGAAGAGAAGAAAGAAAGTTTTGCTTTCTTTACAATTTGGTCCTTTCACCAAAAATTCACTATTTTCACCTAGATATCAAAAGAATTTTCATAGCTTCCAAGAGGGAAAAATAATAAGGAGACAATGGGAAGCTATAATGTCAAGTTAGATTCAAGAAATCGAAGCTAGACGAGAGAGAAAGTCAAGTTAAAGATTGAAATCAATAGCATAAGGTAAGAACATCAAGATTTCAATATATTTTTAAATTTTTTATTGTTGAAAAAGTATGGAAATGATGTTATAGTAGAGTTTTCTTAAATAAAGTCTTATGTTATTGATATATTAGTGAAGGGAAATAAGTGAAAATCATGGGAAATATTATAGAGAAAGGGAATAAGGGAGTTATAAATTTAGTAATCAACATCTTGCACTAAAACAGTTTTGGACAACAGTAGTAGGTTAATTTAAAAAATCACCATAAATTGTGGAATTTGAATTAGAGGATTAAAAAAATATGGAATTAAATCTTATTAAGTCTAGTTTCTCATAAAAGAAACGGTTTAAGTAATGAAATTCTAAATCATGAGATATAATAAATTATGTTAGACAAGGTCAAAATGAATTCGGGTTTCCCTGTTCTAACTTTTGAAAATCATCAAAAATTGAATAAAAATAATTATAGACTTAAATTTATATGTTTAAAATCCTTAATGAGTATATTTTCAATAGAAATAAATGGAAAAATCATCCAAATTCTGTACAAAGAGATAATTATTTTTTAGTGAAGAGGGGTCGGAACTGTCAAATAGTGAAACAGCAGAAACTTTAAAGAATAAACTGTACTTATTGGCTAAACCAAAAATTCTGAAAATTTTGTAGTAAGAAGATATGTGAGTCTAGCTTCATAGGAATTTATCGGATCTTAATTCGGAGTTCCGTAGCTCAAGATATAAATAATTTAGTGCCTATGACCAAGTGGACAGCTTTGAATTAATATATAAATAAATGATGGAATTATAGATAATGTTACATATAAGCATATTATACATTAAGGATGTAGAATGGAGAGGAGGAGGAGAAAAATAAATAATTATTCAACTAGCGTGAGTTTTCATTAAAAATGGCCAATGTGCATGTTTTAGGTTCAAGGACTAAATTGAATAAAAGTAATATTTTAAGGGTAAATTGGTAAATATGTCAAAAAGTGACCAAATTGCATGAAATGAATTTTTTATTATTTAAATTAATAAATTGAATGAAATATTAATTTAGATCATGATTGGGTAGAAATTCGAGGAAAATAGAAAATTACCAAAATGTCCCTGAATTTTTGGTATTTCCGCAATTTAGTCTGGTAAGTTCGTGTAACTTGAATTATATTCTTAAATTCTTGAAATGTATGTTATTGATGCGAATATGATTTGAATGTTCATTGTATAAAAATTGATGAAACATTGATATATTTGATAAAAAGGGGAATAATGCATTGAATGGATGTATGAATGTTTATCACACTATCCATTAATTCCATCAGTAATTTTGGATGTTTTGATTCTAGTTATAATGACATGTATGAGTTAAATTGGCCAACGTTAACTCATTAATGTTTTGATTTTGATTGATTTTAAATATGAATGCTTGATGAAATGAAATGTCTATAAATTAATTTGTAAACTCCGGTAATGCTCTATAACCCTATTCTGGAGATGGATTGGGTTAGGGGTGTTACATTTATTGGTATCAGAGCTATGGTTTAGTCGGTTCTCGGACTAACATAGCGTATGTGAGTTTAGCTATACATGCCATATTATTACTCGTGATAGTGTAATATCTTCGGACTCCAATGAAATTGTTTTGTAAGACAGAGATGACTTTTAGTGTTGTTCCAATAATGCTAAAAAAATTTATGTTAAGGTGATTGAAATGTGTTTATAATGAAATGAAATTTAGAAAGGTATGAATAGAAAATTCATGATAAGTATGTGTTAACGTATGAAGTAAGACAACCATGAGTTGAGAAATGTAGAAACGTAGAATAAAACGAAAGTTTATATGGTGATAAGCTCATCCGCGTTTGCTTGGCGCACATATGATGTTATCTGCTCAACATATTTGATTAATTAAATATGGTAAGTAAATATACACAAATAGATGGAATTTATGTTTATGTACACTAGCTTGAATAAGTGTAATCAGTATGTTTATATGATAAAATCTTATGTTTAATTGTTAAATTAGAAATAATATGATGTTTGTTTTATGTCTTTGCTATTGAACCATGAATATTATAATAGTATGAAAATTGAATTGAAAGATCAAATTGAGTAGAACACAAGAATGAGTACTTTCGTTCAGTGATATGTGATGAATTGAAAGAAAAGACCATGGTTGGACCATGGCAACATGTGATATGTGATTTTCGTATAAGACCATATCTGGGATATGGCATCGGCATGCGATCTCGTATAAGACCATATCTGGGACTTGGCATCGACATTGATATGTGAGCCAGTGTAAGACTATGTCTGGGACATGGCATTGGCATTATTGAAATTATGAGAGGTCCCATGTAAGACCATGTCTGGGACATAGCATTGGCACCGAGATGAGAGGTCTCATGTAAGACCATGTCTTGGACATGGCATTGGCACTGAGTTGAGAAGTCTCATGTAAGACCATGTTTGGGACATGGTGTTGGCACCGAGATGAGAAGTCCCCCGTAAGACCATGTTTGGGACATAGCATGGGCACTGATATGAGAACTCCCATGTAAGACCATATTTGGGATATGGCATTAGCAGTACAGGAAACATCCCATTAAGACAATGTCTGGGACATGGCTTTGGCATGTTATTGTGAGACAGGAGACCCGAGTATCCTTAGTATTCCAAGTGATTCAACGGGCTAGTAAAGAAATTATGTTACATGAAATTTCAGGTAAAAGTACGATAAACAAATTTAGGTGAGTATAAGGATTAAGAATATTTCAGTTATCAGTTGAGAAAAGAATTTCAATAAGGAAGGAGTAAGTTATAATCATGAGTTGTTTAAGCAAGCAAGTAAGTAAACAAGTAAGAGAGTAAATAAAGAAGAAGTTAAATTTGATGAGACAAAATATTCAAGTATGATACCTAAAAGAATGTATGTATTAACTGGAAGTTTATTTTTAGTGAATGGAATAAAGTGAGGTTCGTGATAACAGAATTAGTCAGAGAAATGATAATTAAGTGGTAAAGATGTCTGTGTGTGAAGGTTACAGTCGAAATGAACATGATGATCTTTTCTAGATATTATATATATTCTTTTATCCTCAGAGATATGTTTGTGTAAATGTTCAGTTCTAATAGAGTTCTTATGTTGTGAGAATGTTAGCTGATTGTAATGTTAGATGAAAGCCCTGTTGGTCTGGTCGATTTATGACCGGTTATTGTTCTGTTTTGCATGCATATTTAGAAAGTGTATTGTGTTGCTACAAGAAATATTGTGCTGATGACTAAATTGTAAAATATGTAACTGTGATATATGAAGTACATGATATGGATTATTAGTAAATTACGGATGAATAATGAATTTTGAAATATAATACATGTATTAAAGGCAGAGAATATATAAATATACGAATTATTGGTACAAGAATTAAATTGTAAAGCATGTAAAAGCATGATGAGAAAAGTGTAAAAGTGATATGCATGCATGAAATAACTTGCCCAAGTGACGAGATTAGAATTATTAGGATATTAAGGGAGTTTAGCGTGCTCTCTGATTATTAGCACATTGGTGCTATCTGATTATTAGCACATTTATGTTCTCTGTATAATACTTTAGTGCTTTCTGTTTAATAGTGCATAATAATGCACCTCTATATCAGTTCTGTATATCCTAAGTATTCTGTTTAATCTACTCGGCCACTGCTAAAAAAGATAAATAATTTTCGTTACAAGGTAAATGTTTACCTCTGATTCATGTTTGAAATATTGAATTAAAAATAAATTGTGAAATGAAAGGATAGAGAATGAATACAAATACTAAGCTACGTAAATATGTATAGAAGGGAACTATAGAATGATAGAGATGACTTTAAGAAAACTAAATGAAGAAAGGACTTCTGGTTATGAAGAAAGAGAGGAAAGAAGAACTCGATTAAGTAAAAAAGAATAATATTATTGAAAAGGAAGTACAAAATGATATAAAAACTACAAATGTTAGTGATAAGAATGGATAGAAAAAGATAATTGAAAGAATATAGAAATGATGAAGTTCATGATCAAAATAAAACAATGAAATTTCGAGGATGAAATTTATTTTAAGGGGGAGAGAAATGTAATACCCTGAAAATTACTACAGTAAGAAAGTAAGATAATATCCTTGATATAGTAAAATAAGGAAATAAAGTGATGAAAAGGGTAATATTGAGTTATGTCAACATTGGGAAGTATTTTATGACATATTAATTCAAGAAATGATTAATTTGCAAAAGTGAGAAAAGTTTTGTTGCCCAAGAGTAAATACTCAAAATTTGAGGGTTTAAAGTGTAAATATGAAAAATTTGAAGAGCCAATAGTGTAAATATTTAAGGGTGGAATAATCTAGAAACTAAGGAAAATGGATGAATTAGGACCAAATTGAAAAGGTGAAGAATTTTGAGGGACTAAATTGAAATTTTACCAAATTAAGTGATGACTCAAGGATGGAATTTCAAAAGATTATAAAGGGCAAAATGGTCAAATAGAGAGAGAGAATTCTAGAAGGTAATGATGATGTTTGTGATATTTTTAATTAATTAATTAGATAAATGTTATTTAATTAATATTTATTAAGACTTTTAGTATTATTTTATTATTAAATGATTAATATAAAAGGGAGGAAAGATGATGAAAAATCATCATCTTTCCATGCAACCAACGTTAGAAGAGAAGAGAAGAAAGAAAGTTTTGCTTTCTTTACAATTTAGTCATTTCACCAAAAATTCACTATTTTCACTTAGAAATCAAAAGAATTTTCATAGCTTCCAAGAGAGAAAAATAATAAGGAGACAATGGGGAGCTAGAATGTTAAGTTAGATTCAATAAATAGAAGCTGGAGGAGAGAGAAAATCAAGTTAAAGATTGAAATCAATAGCGTAAGGTAAGAACGTCAAGATTTCAATATATTTTTAAGTTTGTTATTGTTGAAAAAGTATGGAAATGATGTTATAGTAGAGTTTTCTTAAAAAAATTCTCATGCTCTTGATATATTAGTGAAGGGAAATAAGTAAAAATGATGGGAAATATTATAGAGAAATGGAATAAGGGAGTTATAAATTTAGTAATCAACATCTTGCCCTAAAATAGTTTCGGAAAGCAGCAGTAGGTTAAATTTGAAAAATCACCATAAATTTTAGAAATCGAATTAGAGGATGAAAAAAATATGGAATTAAATCTTATTAAGTCTAGTTTCTCATAGAAGAAACGGTGTAAGTAATGGAATTGTAAATCATGAGATATAATAAATTTTGTGAGACAAGATCAGAATGAATTCGGGTTCCCCTATTATGACTTTGGAAAATAATCAAAAATTTAATACAAATAATTAGAGGCTTATATTTATATGTTTAAAATCCTTAATGAGTCTATTTTCAATAGAAACAAACGAAAACATCATCTGAATTCTGTACAAAGAGATAATTAATTTTTAGTGAAGAGGGGTCGGAACTGTCAGTGAAACAGGGGAAACTTTAAAGAATAACATGTACTTATTGGCTAAACCAAAAATTTTGAAAGTTTTATAGTAAGAAGATATGTGAGTTAAGTTTCATATGAATTTAGCGGATCTTAATTCGGAGTTCCGTAACTCAAGATATAAATTATTTAGTGACTATGACGCAAGTGGACAACTTTGAATTAATATATAAATAAATGATGGAATTATAAAAAACTTGGAAGTAATGAAAGGTGAACTCACCATGCAAGTTCAAGACGATCAGGTAACCTTTAACATTCTTAAAGTAATGAAATTTCCCGACCCGACAAAGAAGTGTTAAGTTATGGAAGAGATAGAAAACTTGGTTTCTTTGGAAAGTAATTTTGAAGAAGATCCATTGGAGAAAGTTTTAGATCTTGACCCTTTGGAGGATGAAGAAGGTGAAGAAAACATGGCTTTGATGGAAGCCAATCCAAGAAGTTATATTCAATCCACATGGTTTGAACTGTTGGAGTTGGAAGTCAGAGAATTTATGCAACCTAAGTTGTCAATCGAAGAACCACCTAAACTCGAACTAAAGTACTTCTTTTCCATTTGAAATACGTGTATTTAGGTGATTATTCTACTTTGCATGTGATTATTTCAGCAAAACTGATGAAAGATCAAGAGGAGCAACTAGTTGCTGTCCTAAAGAAATTTAAGAAAGCAATTGGTTGGATCATAGCTGATATTTGAGGTATAAGCCCTTCATTTTGCATGCACAAAATTATTTTAGAAGAAAGGGAAAGAGCTTGAATTGATGGGCAAAGGATGCTCAATCCTATTATGAAAGAATTTGTGAGAAAGGAAGTGATCAAATGGTTAGATGCAGGAATCATCTATCCTATTTCAGATAGTTCGTGGGTAAGTCCGGTGCAGTGTGTGCCAAAGGAAGGTGGAATTATGATTGTTGAAAATGAGCATAACGAGTTAATTCCAACAAGAACTGTTACCGGTTGGAGAATCTGTATTGATTACAAAAAGCTAAACAAAGCCACTCGGAAGGATAATTTTTCGTTACCTTTTATGGATTAGATGTTAGACCGACTAGCAAGTAATGAATTCTATTGTTTTTTTATGGATATTCGGGATATAACCAAATAGTTGTAGCCCCGGAAGACCAACATAAAACAACCTTTAGTTGTCCATATGGTACATTTGCTTTTAGGCGAATGCCTTTTGGTTTATGCAATGCACCTGCAACTTTTCAACGATGCATGATGACAATATTTACTAATATGGTCGAAAATTTCGTCAAGGTTTTCATGGATGATTTTTCTGTTTTTGGTAACACTTATGATATCTGTTTGAGTAATTTGGTTAATGTACTGAAGAGATGCGAAGAGACGAATCTTTTCCTTAATTGGGAAAAATGTCATTTCATGGTCAAGGAAGGGATTGTCTTAGGTCATAAGATCTCAAAGAAAGGAATTGAAGTCGATAAAGAAAGGTGGGTGTAATTGAAAGATTATCGGCCCCAATTAATGTGAAAGGATTCAGAAGTTTCTTAGGCCATGCCAGTTTTTACCGAAGGTTTATCAAGGATTTCTCAATAATTTCTAAGCCACTGTGTTTGTTGTTAGAGAAAGATACAGTGTTCGATTTCAACAACGCATGTTTAGAAGCTTTTCTAGATTTAAAGAAACAGTTAATCTCAGCCCCAATTCGCTGGATACTTTTACTCTAAGAATTTGACCTTGAGATCCAAGACAGAAAAGGTGTTGAAAATCAAGTAGCTGATCATCTGTCAAGATTGGAGCAAGATGAGGTAACCCAGTCTGGTCTGCCTATCAATGAGAATTTCCCAGATGAGCACTTATTTGAGGTAAGTCGCATTCATGAAATACCCTGGTTTGTTGATTTTTCCAATTATCTTGCATGTGGAATAATTTCTGGAGAAATGACATACCAGCAAAGGAAGAAATTCCTCTATGATAGTCGGTATTATTTTTGGGAGGATCCATTTTTGATTAAACAGTGTGTAGATAATATAGTCTGAAAGTGTGTAGCTGTAAGAGAGATTACCGAGATCTTATATCATTGTCATTCATCTCCAAGTGGGGGACACTTTGGTGGTTCACGTACCGCAGCAAAGATTTTGCAAGCAGGTTTTTTTTGGCCTACACTATTTAAAGATGCTTATACTTATGTGAAGAACTATGGTAAATGCCAAAGGACTGGAAATATATCAAGGAGGAACGAGATGCCCTTGACAAACATTTTGGAGATTGTTGTTCGACGTATGGGGCATTGACTTCTTAAGCATGTTTCCCTCTTCATATGGAAACAAATACATCTTAGTTGCTGTGGACTATGTATCCAAGTGGGTTGAAGCTGAAGCATACCCTACAAATGATGCTAAGGTAGTCATGCGATTCCTACATAAGCATGTGTTTACACGATTTGGGACACCAAGAGCTATTATTAGGATGAAGGTTCTCACTTTGTAATCAAATGTCTTAAGTGGCTGCTTAACAAATATGATGTGAAGCACAAGATTGCTACTGCCTATCACCCCCAGTCTAATGGACAAGTTGAAAGAGTGAACCATGAAATCAAAGGTATCCTTGAAAATATAGTACGCCCTAACAGAAAAGATTGGTCTCGAAGGCTCGATGATGCATTATGGGCCTATCGAACAGCATTTAAGACTCCATTAGGAATGAATCCTTACCGGTTAGTCTTTGGAAAGGCATGTCATTTGCCATTAGAATTGGAGAATAAAGCTCACTGGGATTTGAAGCAGTTGAACTTTGATCTTAAGCAAGCCGGTGAGAGAAGGATGTTACAACTTGATGAGTTGGAAGAGCTGAGGTTGTTTTCCTATGAGAATGTCAAAATGTGTAAAGAAAGATCAAAGAGATGGCATGATAGTCATATACAACCTCGCGAGTTTAAAGAAGGTCAGAAGGTGTTGTTGTTTAATTCAAGGTTGAAGTTATTTCCTGGGAAGCTGAAATCCCGATAGAAATGACCTTATACCATCCACCAAGTTTATCCTTATGCAGCTATTGAATTGTACGACAATTACGGAGGTACGTTTAAAGTCAATGGTCAACATCTCAAACAGTACTGGGATGGTGAAGTTGAGCGAGTTGAATCCTCGTTCAAATTAACAGGCCCTTGATTTTTCATAAACTTGTCTTGAAAATAAATAAATAATTGGAATTTATTTTCTTAATTAAGTACATTTAATTAATTGTCTAAGGAGATTGAAACTTAAGCGGGACCCTTGTGACCCCTCCAACCTTTCCTGGGAATTAATTTAATGTAATTTGTTAAGAAGAAATTTTATAATTAAGTTTTAAAAAGTTTTTTCTAGTTTAAGTTATTTTGTTTAAATTCAAATTTTTATGTTAATAAAAGGGATCAAGTTTGGCCCAAGTACTAATCAGTTTTCTTTTAAGATATAGTTTGAGTTTGGGGCCCAAGTCAGCAAAAAGGAGGAAAAAAATTTACCCTTGCCATCACACTCATTACTTGCCGCCCAAGTAACTTTAATGTAGCTAAATTTTTGCTACATGTTGCCTTAATTTTTCCCTATATAAACCCCTCTTCATTCTACTAATTTTCATATCCCTCAAAGAAATATGCTTACATCCTAAAATTTCTTAAAATCTCTCTTTTTGTGTCGCAAGCCTCAAATCCCGAAAGAAATCCCTAGCCTCTTTCTTTTCTTTTACCGAAACTACTTAGTGCCACCGCAAGAGAATCACCGAAGCATCAACGCCGCCACTGCACACCACCATTGCTATCACATGTTGCCACTGCTGCCGCAACTCCTTCGCCGTCGCAAGGTTTGCCGAAGCAAGTTCCACCCTCTCTTGTTGATTTCTCTTCTGCCTCTGCAAGCAAAAACTTTGCCAAATTTTCAGGAAAATACCATTTCTCGCAAGAGAGCTAGATCATCAAAGACTACTCCTAAAAATTCGATTTTAATCGATGAAGAAGTGAAAGAGCTATTTGATTCAATCTTAAAGCATCAACCTATGATGCCGAAAAAAGGTTTTAACCTGAAGAGAAATGACGTGATGGTTTTCCCTGTGCCAATTAGAAAGATAATCAATGCTTCCAAGTGGGAACGATTTTGTGATGCTCGCTCACTTCCCGATGATAAACTAGTTCAAGAATTCTATGCTAGTTTGACTACACTAGATGCTACTGAAGTCATCGTTCGAAAGAAAAAGGTACTTCTTACTTCTAAATCCATCAATGATTTTTTTAATTTACCTGATGTTGAGGAAGATGAGTACTACCCAATGATGAACAATATCAACTGGGATTTTCTTCAACAAGTGCTTGATGTTGTGACAAATCCTGGATCCCAATGGATTATAAGAAAGTACGGAAGCCATTCTTGTCAAAGAGAATACTTAAAACCAGTAGCGAAGGTATGGTTCTATTTTGTTCGGTACAGTTTTATGCCTATCTCACATAGTTCCACCATCTCGATGGAACGAATGCTCTTGTTATGTGCAATTTTGACAAAAAAGTCCATTAATGTTGGGAAAATTATCCTCAAGGAGATTCATGATTGTGCTAAAAAGAATACAGGAAATGCTTATTTCCCATCATTAATTACTTCACTTTGCTTAAGGGCCCGTGTTAAAACACAAGCAAATTTGAAGGGGCTGTACTTTCAAGGGTGCATTACAAGTTATGATCTTGAAAGGTTAGTAGAGAGAGTGCATGAGCTAAAACAAGGCGAGCAAGAGGAACCAACAGAGCCAGAAACTGAAAAGTCAACAAATAAAACTGAAACTGAAGCTGATTCTGTTACAGACACTGAAGAAGGAGAATCTGATAAGGAACCAAATAGTCCTCAACCAGTTGAAGGAGCTGAAAACTCTGAACCAAGGGTTGAGCTAGAAGAAGAACCAGTAAAGCTAAGTGTTGAACCAGAATTTATGACTCTAATGCTGACTCCTGCAAGTACTTCAAAGAAATTAGAGCTGTCAATTTTGATGGATATGTGCAAGTTCATGCAATCAACAACAAACTTATTGGAAATATGCAAAAATTAGGGATGATTCAATTCAAAATACTTTTAAGAATATCTCTAACACTTTTGTTCCTGAGTTCCCAAATGCTATCTTTGAGACATGGACAGAAGATACTAACGATGCAAGTGGAGATGGAACTAAAAAAGACAAGGGGAATGAGTCAGAAAAATAAAATGGGGGATTCTTGTCTTGTTATTTATTTAATTGTTTTTTTAGGTCTTTAGGAATTTATTTCTTTAGTAATTAGGATTTAATCTTTGCAAAATAAAACATAGCAAGCATGAATAAATACTTCTTTAGAAAGAATAAGACTAAGCGATGTGGTAATGGGAATGAACATGTCTAGGATTCGGTTACTAGGAAACACTTGGTATTTAAGCAATCTTAATGACTCACCTCTCTTTCTTTACAACCCTACCTAGTGTTCAGTTTTCATTCATTACTTTGTTCTTGCAGTGAGGACATTGCTTCTTTTTAAAGGGGGTAAGGCAAATAAATTGCTCAAATTTTAAAATTTTCAAGAATGTTTCAATCATTTCTTTCATAAGAATGTTTTAATAAATGAATGATTAGAGAAATTCTTTTTAAAAAGATAGCTTGTATGCAAGTATGATGACGATTTTATCTGAGTGATTGTATGTTATCGTGAAGAATGGAATGTTTTTATGATCTTAGTCTTAGGTAATGTTTGCCATCAAAACTTAGTTTCTCTTGAGATCAGGCATGCATGAAGGTTTATATCTTTAGAATTGACTCAGTAAATTTCTTGAGGTGAAATCCTAGGGGACATAAAAATATGAAATGATATAGGCACCATTTTTCTTTGGATCGTTTGAGTCTTTTCAAGCCCACCTTACTATATTAGACCCTTAAAACCATAATTTTGAGCTTTAAGGCCTGTGTTTGCAATGAACCTACATTATAAGCCAATTACCATCTTTTTAAAAATTATCCTAATTTTGTGCACCTATCTTAACTTAAGTGTATTGGGGATCAGCATTTGAGGAAATTTTTCATTAAGATGTATGTGCTCATAATTAAAAAAAAAGCGAAGAAAAGTTCACTCTGTCTTTAAAAAGGAGAAATGTATGAGCTTGAGTTCAAAATAAGTTTGGGGGTGTTCCAAGGGTTCACTTGAAGAAGAAGGTTGAAATTTGAGAAATCCAAGACAAAGTTAAAAGTTAAGATTTTTGAAACCGTAATGTCCCATCTCTTAAAATCCCTACCTTTAACCTAGCCCGATTACAACCTTATAAAAAACCTATTGGTTTGATGATTATGTCACCTACATTAGTGGAGAGGAAGTACTAAGTTCAACATATAAAGATCATAAATATGATTGTTTTGCTTGATTGATGAGAAATTGTGTTGAATGAAGAATATTATCTATGGCTATGACATACATGCAAACTATGATTCATGTTGGCATATCCTGAAACTTAGAATAAAACTTTTAAAATGTTTGTATACGAGTTACTTGTTAATGAAGAAGATCTATGAGCATGAATTTATTGATGCATGATTATGAGACGAAGATTGATTCTATTTACACTCTTAGCAAAATTTGTCTTAGCAAGACCTTGTGTTGCATATGAACATTACTCTGGATGAGCAATGATTTAAGTTTGGGGGTGTGTAAACGGAAAAATATATAGGATTTTTCCTATATAATTCATCGCCTTTTTACTTAAAATTGTTGTTAAAACCAAGTAATTGTTTAATAAATTAATGAAATATGTGAAAATATGAAATTAAGACATAGAAATTATTAAAATGTGATTTTATGTTTTATTATATAGTTTTCATGCATAAAATGGCTTATTTTATATTAATTTAAGCATATTATATTTTTAAGCTATGAAGTGGGCCATGCATGATTAAATTAAATAATAAAATGTTATATTTTAATAATTCATTTTTAATAATTCATTAATAAAAATTGGGTTTAATTGATTAAGTAAATTGATTAATTAAAGTTGTTAAATTAATTTATTAGTCCTCTAAATTATTTGCTATCTTTGACAGGTCTAAGGATTTTCTTCTAATTGCAAAACCGTCCGTGGGGACCAAGTCAACCCAATTTTCAGCTGCACATGGCTGATTATAAACCAACAATTGGTTTAATTATACAAGGTCCTCAAAGAGTTGAAGAAATTAGAGATTTACTTGAAGATTTGCACTTGACTGAGTCTCAGTCCTGAATTCTTGTGACATCCAAACTGACCAAAAATCAAGGAAAAATTAGCTTGATTTGCTTGATTTATGGCCGGCCAACCATGGGAGATTTTTCAAAGGATGAACACCCTTATTTTTAGTAAACTATCCCCCATAGGAGCAAAGCAAAGGAACAAGGAGCCTCGTCAGTCAGAGTCTTGGGTCACAGGCACTCTGAATTGGGTTTAATCTTTCTCTTCATTAATTTAATTTAAAGATGTTTGCTATGAGTTCTTTGTTCTTGTTTACAACAATGATAGCTTAATTTTATTTAAGCTAGGATGATTATTTTAATTAAGTAATATTTATTTGATTCATGCTTATAATGTTTGTGCCTCAATCGATCATGTTTTCAATTAAAATCAAGTTTGTATTTTGTTCATACATGATTGAAATGCACCTGAATTAGCTGAGCGATCCTAACTAGACGATGGCTAATGGACGCATAATTGAAATGTGCATGCTCAATTTAGATCCTAACCCGATTAAATTGTAGGTTGCATAACAGCCCTAACTAGGCTCTATTATTTGCATAGTTTTTAGATTTGTGTGATTAAATTGTTTCAAATATAACACGTCCCTGTTAACTCACATGAATCCTAAGAAACCCTTAGTAAATAAGGATCAGTAAAATGAGTATTTACTAAGTAAAGGATTCTGAAAGGACCTAATTTGGTTTCCAAACTCATGAAAGATCCAGTTGCCATGGAATATATTTCCGAATATTAGTAAGCATGATGATAATAAATAGAGTTTAATTAAAGTAATTGTCCTAGTTTATTTATGTTATAATTGTTGCAAATTGTTTTTAATTTTGCTAAAATCTACTTCATTCATATAGTTTGCATACTTAGGAAAACTTGCATTAGGGATCATTGCATTTAATTTAATTTAGACACCACTTCTCAACTATATTGTGTTTTTATTTTTTTCAAATTGTTAATATAATTTTACAAGTTAAGTGGCTTAGCACAAGCACAATCCCTGTGGAGACGATAACTCAATACTTACTTATTACTTGATAACGATTGTGTACACTTGCACAAACCCGAGCGTTACACCCGTGTAACTATCTAAGTTGGGTCACATGGCCAAGCCACACGCCCATGTGCCAGACCGTGTAACACTCGAAATGGTCTCACACACCCGTGTGACAGGCTGTGTGTGTAACACCCTTAACCCGTATCCATCACCAGGACAGGGTTACGGAGCATTACTGGAGTTTACAGATCAAATAAACAAACATTTCATATCATATGACATTCATGTTAGAAACCATTCGATATCAAACATATTGTCTCTTATGCTAGCCCTCTAGGCCCAAAATGCGCATTAAAAATAAATCGAGACTAAACCGTACTCAAAGAATTTTTCAGAAAACATTAAAATTTTCAAAGCTGTAGGGGTCACACGACCATGTGGCCAAGTCGTGTGACTCACATGGTTAGGAGACACGCTTGTGTCTCAAGCCGTGTGGGCATTTGAAATAGGGACACGCGGCTGTGTCCCAGCCCGTGTAACTCCCTGACTTGGGCCACACGGCCAAGCCACACGACCGTGTGCTCGACTGTGTGAGCATACTGACTTGCGTAATTTAAAAGATACAGGGGACACACGGCCATGTCACCTGGACGTGTGTCACACAGGGTTGAGACACACGCCCGTGTCTTTGCCCATGTGGACGAAAATAGGTCATTTTCCAAGCCACATTTCTCACCCAATTTAACACCAACCTAACTCAAAATTTTTGCACATAAACAAGCCATAACAAGGCATCCAAAACAAGCCAAAATCAATTCTTAAATATGAAATATCACTACATACAACCAATATACCCTTAGGCACCTAAAATGACAACTTAAAGGCAAGTCAACCAAGTAACTCAACTTACCTAAATGACCAAATTCACATATTCATATTCAAGCCACATTTTACTTTCTTTCATTCTACCATATTAATCACACATTAAACATGATAATGTCACTTATATACACATCAAAATATACCAAAAACAAGCCATATACATGGTTTATCTCAACAAAACATTTATATGCCATCATTAGCCAAAATAACCTACACATGTCATTATAACCGAAATTTAGTTATTGAAAGTACCACAAGGACCGATGGATAGTGTGAAATAGCTCCGACCAGCTTCCAACCCGTACGAGCTTCCGAATTACTATAAAACATGGAAAATAAACTGAGTAAGAATTTAAGTTTAGTAAGTTCGTATAACAAAGAATTTAACTTACCATATATCTATGAAATAGGTAAGTAAACAAAGCATATCTCAACCAATTTGGCCAAAACCTTAAACACATGATCACCAACATATTAGCCATGCAAATCACATATAAAATCCAACACACTTGGTTGAATTCATCAAATAATCATAGTTCATGTAAATACTAGTAATATTTCGTATTAAACTCATAAAATCTCGTAACAGAACTGTGCCCGTTAAACCATTTAGAATATCGTTGGATATATGGGTAGTACACACGAAGTGTACTTAACTGTAAGCCATCAATTCATGTACATGTATGCAAATACGAGCTGTAAATGGGAAGCTCGTGTGGTCTAAATAACGGGAGGATCATGTGAGCTAAATAACGGGAAACTCATGCAAGCTGAGTATTAGGAAGCTCATAAGAGCTAAAATCGGTGACCCTAATGACTTGTCATTTGTATCCTACGGATTCCTAAGGTTCAAATGGAGGTCAATAATTGTCGACTATACAACCGGTATTTATTCAAAGTAATTATACAATTCACAAACAAATAATTCAACTTAAATCATATAAATGTACAATTTAATTACACGAACTTACCTCGACAAGTGTACGTAGATACGAAGGCGACTAATCAGATATTTTCTCTTTCTCTCAATCTAAATCTGTACGTTGTCTGACAGGATCTATAGAAATAAATTTAACTCATTTCAATATAATTCTCATTCAATTTAATCCAACATGGAATTTTGGCAAAATTATCATTTTGCCCTACACTTTTAATTCCTTTGTAATTTAGTCCCTAGGTTCAAAAAATAAAATTCATACAATTTAATCATTACTCAAGCCTAGCCAATTTTATACATATTAATAGTAGCCCATATATTTCACAAATTTCATAAATTTTACCATAAATTTATCATCTTTTTCAATTTAACCCCTAATTGATAATTTCATCAAAATTCTCTTTACAAAAGTTCTATATCTAACAACAACCATTCATTTTCTAGTATCAAACTTCAAAATTCAAGCATACTCATCAATGCAAAAACCCTAATACTTTAACGGTTTTGGAAATTAATCCCCGAGTTAGCTTGATTAAGCTACTACGATCTCATAAACATATAAATTATCAAAATGAGACAAAAATATATACCTAATTGAGCAAAATAAACTTGTCCAAAGTCAAGCTTCCATGGCTAGGTTTCTTTTTTTTTTGGTGGATGATGATGAGAATAGATTATTTTATTTTTTATTATAACTTTAATTACTAATTTCCAAAATTACCCTTAATAATTTATTCAATTTCCAATGATGACTACTCACGCTTAACCACTAAGCACTTTAATGGCCTACTTACTATATAAGGACATCCAATTTAAAATTCTATAGCTATTTAATACCTTTAGCTTTTAGAACACAACCTTTGCACTTTATGCAATTTAGTTCTGTTTATCAAATTAGGCATGTAAACAATAAAATTTCTTAACAAACTTTTTATACGATATTTCTATCATACTACAACCATAAAATAATGTTAAATTAATTTTTTCTTTAAATTTATGGTCCCAAAACCCCTATTCTGATTTCACTGAAAACGAGTTGTTATAGTGTGCTAGGTCATGTTACTACCCGACTTGCAACCTTTAAAACCTACAGAGGACACACAGCCATGTCGCATAGCCTTATGTCACACACGACTGAGACACACACTCGTGTCTTAGGTCGTGTGGACATAAAATTTGCAAAAATCAAGCTATTTCCATCACCTCTTTCAAGCTTGTACCTAAACACATTTTTTACATATGACCAAGGCATCATAAACATAAGAAAACTTATATAATATGACCAATTCAAATGACCAAATTTCAATCAACCAATATGTCATATAAGGTACCTCAAAAGCAAGCATCCAACTTAACTACACATATGCATAATTGGTCACCTGGCTACCATTTCAAAATATATCATACTTGTAACACTCCTTACCTGAGACCATAGCTTGATTCGAGCTCGAGGCCTTACTTTACTTAACTTATTTGTTCGGGGCATAAAAATTTGCTTTTAAAAATTATCTCACTTTTTATGATAAAGTTGTCCACTCGCGCAGCAGTCACTAAATCATTTATAACTCGAGCTACTGAACTCGAAATTTAAATCTGTAAATTTTCCCTGAAATTAGACTCATATATCTTCTTAACATAAATTTTTCAGAATTTTTGGTTCAACCAATTAGTACATTTTATTAGTTAAATTCTCCCCTGTTTCACCACTCAACTGTCCTGACCTCTTGCCACTAAAAACAAGTTTTCTCATTGTATGATTTTCATATGGTGTTCTCACTTATTTCTACAGAAAATAGACTCAATAAGGAATCTATAAATGTAAATTACAACTCATAACTATATTTTTTGTACAATTTTTAGTGATTTTCTAAACTCGGAATAGGGGACACCAAAAATAGTTATGACCCTGTTTCACCAAAATTCACATATCTCAAAATATAAAATTCCTTTTCCTAAACCGTTATTTTTCCATGAAAATAGGCTCAACAAGATTTCATTCTATATATCATCCACCCTCTAATTCATTTTATACTATCATAAGTGATTTTTCAAAAGCACATCACTGCTGCTATTTGAAATCTATTTCTTTGCAAATTATTACTCTTTCATGATTTCTATGCATAATTTATCACATAGACAAGTATAACAACAAACACCTTCATATTTAGCCGTTTTGAGAACCTTTCATCATTAGATATTTACACATCATTCTTTAGCAAAATCATAATACAAAATTCAAAATTAGTAAGTTCATCATAAAATATCGAGTCGTTGTGGTTGATAGTGTGGACGATCTCCGACGTCTTTAGGATCCTCGACTTTGATTAATAATGCTATATAAAAAGAAAATAAACAAAGTAAGCATAATGCTTAGTAAGTTTACAATTAAATAAATAGCAACATTAAACACAAATAATAATAACCAATTAACATAATCTTTAATTTCCTCTTTACTTGATCTCTTACTCATTCACTTACTTGTATACTTAGATAACTCATAATTATGACTTACTTTTCTCTTGCTGAAATATTGATACTCAATGGGTAACGTAATATACTCTTAACTCTTATAACTCACTTGAACTTGCCATTTATGCTTTTAACTGAACTTTCATGGAATTATAAGGATACTTGGGTCTCTTTCTGATAATAACATGCCAAAGCCATGTCCCAGACATGGTCTTACATGGGATGTTTCATGTACTGCCAATGCCATATCCAAGATATGGTCTTACATGGGAGTTCTCATATCGGTGCCCATGCCATGTCCCAGAAATGGTCTTATGGGAGACCTCTCATCTCGGTGCCAACGCCATGTCCCAGACATTGTCTTACATGGGACCTCATGCTCTTAATGTCATGACATTTGTATTCGATACATTCCAAAAGTTTCAACGGGACTTTTTAATACTAATTCTCTATCGTCTCATACTTGAGTCAACATCAAATAAATTCATGAAATAAATATATAATTGCTGAGAAATAACAACATTAATAATAATTATTGAAATATTACATTTATTTACCTTAAACTTACTTCGGTAGCAAATATAGCCAAACTTATCAATTTAGTCTTCAACTTTATTCTTTCCTCGATCTAACCTCGAATTCAGTTCTTCTTGATCTATAATAGCAAAGTTAACTTATTTAATACTCACATTCATTAAAACAGCCCTCGACTCTAACTTTCCAAAATTACAATTTTGCCCTAAACTTTTACATAATTACGCTTTTGCCCCAAAGTTCAGAAATTAAACTTCATCCCATATTCTTATGTTATATAACACGCTGAACATTTTTTTTCTTCTATGACAACATCAAATTCTCACTCTAACACTTATGCACATTAGGGATTTTTATCGATTATGTCAACTTACTTGTTTTTGCTTAAAATCGGCTAGCAAAAGTTGTTTAACATAATTTATAGCTTCATATTCCATCATAAAACATCAAAATAAACACTTTTCACCTATGGGTATTTTTCCAAATATAAACCCTAGGTTAAATTATTGTTAGAATAAGCTAAATTAAGCTACTGGGATCTCAAAAACATAAAAAGCATTAAAAACAGGGCTTAGAATCACTTACTATGAGCTTGAAAAAATGTGAAAACCCTAGCTATGGTGTCTTTCCAAATTTGGCAACAAGCTATGGAGAAGATGATATTTTTTCCATTTTTTTCTTTTTTTATTCTTTTTATTATTCATTGACTAAAATACCCTTCATTAAAACTTTAGTTATTTTTATCTATGCATGCCTATTTTTGTCCATGGAAATTTTATGGTCTAATTACTATTTAAGGACCTCTACTTTGATTATGCACTTCAAATAAATCCTTTATTATCTAAAACTCATGTTTACCCACTTTTGCAATTAAGTCCTAATAGGCAATTTAGGCATGCAATCAATAAAATTTCTTATCAATACTCTAATACTTATATCTAATCACTCGATAAATCATAAAAATTAATAATAAATTTCTATTTAAATCGGATTTGTGGTTACAAAACCACTATTTCGATGACCTTAAATTTGGGCCATTACAATACTTGACTTATACCACGTCAATATTACTTACCATTTGAACCATTACTCTCATGCATCTCAAACACATATACCTGAACTTATGCATATTTTAACATAACTCATCCATATATGTCTACCTTAATTCCATACAAAATTATACCATAATTGACCACATTGTAACTACACCATTACATACCAAATTGGTCATTCAAAACATACATTAACTTAGCCATAATAACACTAACCATCAAGGCATCCAAGTACCATAAATACATCAACCATAATAACATATACATGCCAAACATAGTAACTAAATCATTAAACACAAGTCCACCAATACATGTCATTACAACCTTGACCAAAACATCAAAATCTACCGATAATCGTTGGATAGTGTATTACGTAAGCAATGAATGCTTGGTAAGTTGGTAAAAAGGCAATTTAACTGTTGACATATTAGAATAAACAACTAAGCATAATTTTTATTAAAATTTAAGCTAACTTTCATTTTCTATTCAATACACCTCTCATGGATTATTGGTGTAGCCTTGGATATACATGTATATATATTTTTCCTTATAAGCATTTCATATAACCACTTTACTTAAATGTTCTTTATTACCATAACATTTCACATTTAACTATCATTTGTTTCAAACTTTCTTATAAACATATTATCCTGAAATCACTTTCACTAAACAATATGTAAGGTAAATGAATAAATTAATCATACATGTTATACATTTACAAAGCACTTATAAGATTAGTGTTGAAAGTGGTTCATCGTATGCTTCCTGTACTATAATAATTCAATCCAAGCTCATTCAGATATATATATAAATATATTTCTTTAACCGAATAATCATCAATATAACGATACTCACAAATGATCAAGTAATTCATTAAACATTTAACATTTACTAATATCTTGACTATACATTAGCCTTTAACATTAAAATAAATTTGTAAATTCCATTCACATTTAGCCTGATGAACTAGTAACTTGACTTAGATACTCGGGTAACTACACCACACCAAAGGCATCATAGATGCATAACAGGGGCACCGAAGTGTAGACAGGGGCACAAATGTGCAAATAGGGGCACCGTAGTGCGAACAGGAACACCAAAGTGTATACAGGGGCACCGAAGTGCAAACAAGGGCACCGAAGTGCAAATCCTTTACAAACGTGCATTCTAACCCTATTGGCATGCCAATCATATCCTAGTGATTACTACATTCAATTCATACATAGCCTTTATACCTATTTATCAAGGGCACTTTATCATTTCCGTATACATAATATAACATCAATACATATATTCCTACTGTCAATGTGCCATCACAAAAACTGTCATCATCAATTAATCACTTTCATATTTCTCAATACACATGTTGTAACAATTCATAATCATTCCGAAATCACATATGTCATATTTCCTAAATATTCAATAGTTTTCTAATAAATCATTTCTCACCTTATATTCAATTATAATATTTCAAATTCCAACTTACATTTTAAACATCATATATAAGTATATACATTCATAAATTAGTAATAACATTATATCTATAGGTAAGTACAATTCTATACCTACGAACTTATCTGGCTAAATTGCAAAAATGACTAAGTACATGGGCTATTTGGTAATTTTCTCTTCTCTTCGATTTTCCACTCGTTCTTGATCAATTGTTGCTTGAAGCTAGACGTGGGCTAAGTTTCTTCTCCCCTTTTTTGTTTCGACTAAGTGATTAAGAAGATGAATGAATCATCTTTCTTTTTTTTTCTTTCTCTTTTACTTATTTAATTAACATGCAACATATAATATAATGTATTATAATTTAATAAACATTATTTTTTTAACTAAACAACCCCACTAACCGTCCAACACCTTTGAAAAATGGTATATTTACCATTAAAGCCCATTTACCTTCATTCATTAAGCCATTTAATCATTCCAATCTAATAGTAATCAAATTTTACTTCATTTACGATTTAGTCCTTTTTAATTCATTAACTATCTAAACATTAAAATTTCTTAATGAAACTTTAATACAACCTTAATAACACTCTGTAAACATTTATAAAAATATTTATGGCTCATTTTATAGAAACAAGATCTCGATACCTTATTTTCTAAAACCACTTGACTTTAGGGTCTTACCACTTGAACCTAATTTTTCTTCCATTAAACCAAAAATCATTAAATCAAATTTTATTATTACACCATATAATATTCATAAATATTAAATAATAATATTTATGGACTCACACGTTGAATTTGTGACCCCGAAACTACTATTTTAAAATTACTAAAAAATGAGATGTTACATATCACATCCCAAAAAAACTCAAGTAGCTAGCCCACTTCCTTTGGAATCTCAAAAATGGACTTAACGACTTCTTCGACCTTCAATGTGGCTAAATAGGAGACTTCATCTCTACGTACTCCTTTAGCAAATTGGATAGCCGATAATGTTTTTCCCTCCATGCTTCATTTCTTTTTCATTCTCACCATGCATTAATGGTTTGAATTCGAAATCACCATGTAATTGCCAGAAGAAAAAATTGACACATTAATCCGGTTAAGGAAACTTAATCCAACCACAAAATCAAATTCAGCAAGTGGTATACCTTAATGGTTGCCTTACCAATCCAATCGACAAGTTAGAGATCCATTCCTTTTGCAACCCCTTGATTGGAACACTTTCTGAGTTCACCATCTTGATCCAAGTCGATTAATTTTAGATCTTTAGACCAAGTTTACGAGCAGTCTCTTCACACATAGCAGTCTCTTCACACATAAGCAAATCAGACGTACATGTGTCAACAAGCGCATTCAATCATCTGCCAGCCACCATGATGTCCACAAACATCAGCCCATGACTCCTCTTATCTTCGACGCCCCCAACTATCAAGCCCAGATTCTCTATTTCTTCTTTTGGCTCATCACTCTAATTAACAGCAAAGAACTTGACTCGCTTTGGGTAGTTTCTTGCCAAATACGAGCCTTGACATTGGTAGCAACATATCGAGCCCTTCCCTATGGCCTGTCTTGCTTAGCTTTTTAGCTCTCATCATTCTTTTTCACCTTCTCTTTGTCTTCTCCACCATTGCCCTTGGGTATAAATTTAGAAGACTCAAACTTTTCTGGCCTTTCAACATTAAGCACAAAAAGTGACTCACCAATGATCATGGCTTTGGAGAGTTCTTCGACCCTAAAAGTTCTAATTCTTGCCTAACCCATGGCTTTAGTCCATCCATGAAGAAGAAGAATGCCTTATCTTCAATAAGATTAGTGATTTACAACATCAACTTACTAAACTGACTCATATACTCCCTTATTGTGCCTTCTTATGAGAACCAACATAACTTTGCCCGAGCCTCCTACTACATATTATGGGTAAAACTGTGCTATGAAAAATTATAGGGTTTGACCCGACCCGCTATGCTGCCCACTAAACAATTTTATTTTTAACCAGTTTCTAACCTAAAATACTACTTCTTTTTAAATTAAAACACCTCTAACAACAATCTTAATCCCATTTTAACTCTAAAACATTCAAACCGTTTCAAAACCCTTTTCATCATTAAAACCCTATTTTCATCTTCTATTCTTTTCTTCCTTTTGCTGCAATCTCTATTCCCTTTCTTTTTCTTTTGTTTCTCACTTTGCATGTACAAGCTCCACATCAATAACAACTTTGCAATGAACTCTCATAAGGAAGAATGAGAATTTGACATACTAAGGCTAAGGGTTCCTTTCCAAGTTCTACTATTACTTTGCATTATTTGTTTAGGAAATATATTGCTTCAATGTTTAGTTCATCTAGTTGAATATATTTTAAAATGCCTGTTAGGAAAGTAAGAAGAGCTAATGAACAAGAGACATCGATGATCGCGAACCACTCAAATTTTCCAAACTTGAACATTGAAAACTTTTCTTAGAGCTTCAAGGAAAAACATTCATACAAGAACGGGGTTTCAAACCATCGATGGTCTTGTGTAAAGAAATTTGGGCACTTGTTTAGTATCATAGGTGGGAACATTTTTGTGTAACTCTTAAAGGTCCCACTGTAATCTCGGTAGTACAAGAGTTCTATGCATCATTTAGGGATCAAGAGTCTAGACGTCCTTATGATACCGTTTGGGAAAATGTACCAGTTCGAGGCAAAGATGTGCATGTCACCCTTAGGGAAATTTATGAGTTCTATAATGCTCCATTTTTTAGAGTGTTTGAAGGTTCAGTAAACTATCCTCATTGCATGTAAGTCCGATTTCAATCTATTTCCTATAATTTTTATATTTTTGAAATCGCTGCAACTAGGTCCAACTAATCTATCTCTATTTTCAAAACTATCAAAATTTTAAAATGTTAAATTGATGAAAATTGAAGCTTTTGATGTTTAATGGTATGTTTGTGAGCTTAGTTGTGAATAGGGACTTATTTGTTAAGTAAATTTTGTTAGTTTTACATATATGGACTAAAACGAAAAGTTGACAAAATTTTCATGATATTTCCATAAATTTAGGTTTTATAGGGCTGTAGAATGACATAACTGAAATTGGAATGAAAAACGAAGCTCAATTGTGAAAGTTATACTTGTTTTGGTTTTAAGGACTAAATTGAATAAAATAAAAAATTTTAGAAGGCATTCAAATAATAAAATTAAACTAATATATACTTATAATAGGATAATATTATATTTTTTGAATTGGTACATCGAATTGATTTATTGAATAGATCAGAAATTGGACCAAATTGAAGATAATCGAGGAAATGGAAAAAAATTGTTGATTAGTCCTTAGGGAGTTGTTGTTTTTTGTCTTGACCAGGTAAGTTCATATGGTATGTTGGTGTTAAATTTTTATACATTTAGAATTATAATTTTAATTATGTTTAATTGAAACTTTAATTATTTACAATTCAATACAAAAAGGTGAGATAGATGATTAAATTGAATACGATGAATTGCAAATTGAAATAATTATGAAATTTACCTTAAATTGGATTGAAATAGGATATGCTATGTGATGAAGTGAAGATTTGATGAAATGTGCTTAATTGATTCGATTTAGACCAGTTAATAGTGATAAGAATTGAATTGGATATATGTGAACATATAATATAATATTATAATGTGAAATTGAATTAGTTTTGTTATGTGATATTGTATCATAATTGAGAATTAATGATTGGATGATTAAATTATGTAATGAAATTAAGAAACGGTTACCCTAGTAATTGTTTAGGCAGAGCTGGATATAGTTGGCTTGCCATAAGATAAGAAGAGTTCAGGGTTATATGATTACGTGTCGGGGCGTGCTGGGCACCGCATTTGTCAGTTATACCGAGTAATTCTCGGCACATTTATTTTTCGGTTATACCGACTAGCACAGAGTGTATCTTATTATTTTCAAATTTATCCTATAGGCATTGGGTGCTAAACTAGAGTGTGAAATTTGATAAATGATATATAAATTGGGTTGATAATGTGATTCGGTAATATAAAGATGATTTGTAATATATATATCGATAGCATGTGAAAGATCATGCAAATTGGATTTACAAGCCGAAAGGCCAATATGAATTCATGATGAATTGAATGATCTGATTAGAAATGTGATATGTTGATATCACTGTATAATATGAAATGAATAGAAATATAGTATCAATGATACCAATATGTTAATACGATATATTCTTTGGATTGATTAATTGGAGCATGTATACATTGATTCATGTGATATCATTGAGGTTTTAGTTGCGTTTGTTAATTGAATTTTGTCAATCATATTGATTGCTTACTTCATGACATTGGTGTTAAACTAAATTGAAGTGCTAAATGTTTGAATTACTATATGAATTGGTTATGGGATGAACTCACCTTGCTAATTTAGGGTTTCCATGTTTAGGCAAAACTGCCAAGTTAAATAACTTTTTATATAAATTCATAAATTGAGGTAAGTCGTTCTTTTAATTCTTATGAACTTACTAAGCTTTGTATATGCTTACTCCCTTTTTTTCCTGTAGATTGTCAACTTGTAGAACAAGTCTAGTGGATCGTTCAAAGCTCACACTATTCTGGTATTGGTTTAGTAGACTTTTGACCATACTAAGGCTTGGTTATGTGTGTCATGTAATTATGGAGTCTAATGTTTGGGACAATATTATATTTCAAGTGAGTTTGGCATAAAATAGACATTTTAAAAATAAGATTTTACCATTTCTTAGCTTAAGTATCAATATTTTGGCATTTGGTATCGATACTTGGCCATATGAAAAGTTTTAAACAAATAGAATGCCAAAATGGTATTGATTTTTATATGAGTATCGATACTTTTCTTAAAATATCGATACTGAAAATTAAATATTGATATCCTTGTTTTGCATAACAAATAGAATCGTGATTTGCTATCGTTATTTAATAAGGTATAGATACCCAGTAATTAAATATCAATAACAACTTTAAAACTTTGAAATTTTACAAATCAATCTTATTTCATGCCTGAATTTTACAATTAAGTCTTTGTAGACTTCAATTTATTACATTGTAATGTATGTGAAAGATATTTATATAAATTGCATGCAATTGTCTTGATTTTGCTTATAGCATCCTATTATTCGGGTTTGACAATCAGACCGGGTAAGGGGTGTTACATTTATTGGTATCAAAGTTACAGGTTTAGTTGATTCTAAGACTGAACATAGTGCGTATTGGGTTTAGAAATACATTCCACAATAACCTATGATAGTGTGATGTCTTCAAATCTGGATTGAATCTATTTTTATATGTATTGTTGGTCAAATTAAATCGTGTCATATTTGGTAAGGTAATAATAGTGTTCCTAATTCCAATCAAGAAATGTTTATAGAGTGTTCATTCCACAAGTTTAGGGAACGAAGCGAGATATGTCTTCCTCTAATTGTTAAACTAGTGACTCAGCCAATATTTGGGAGCTATCTCTTTAGAATCCTACACAAAATATGTCAAATATGTGGTGTCCACAAGTATACGAGTCAAGTTGTAATATAGTTAAAACAAAGTAGGTGAGTACCCCGAGGATCTTACCTAAGGGAGGCGAGCACTAAATTAATCCTATCCTTAGCATAGATAGAGTTAATCAGTACTTTACATAAATTTTATTATGAATAAACATAAATAAAGATTTGTGGTAGTTTTAAAAATAAAGAATAAAACACTATAAAGGGAAAATTTTGAGAAATTTGATATGGAAACTGAATTAGGTATGAGCATGGATGATTCGCTCGCTTTGATCGTCATAAAAAATTGTTGCTTCGGGTTTCTTGTTCAATCAACTATTCGTCACCCTAGAAGGATCTCTCGATCTTCCAATAGAATAATGAGTCGAAAAGAACTACATATCTTTCAACCCCACAGTCCAGACCAGGTCAGGGCTAAGGTGTTCACAGATATGCCATACCAATTTTGGGTTAATTCCCACCTAGATGACTTCCTAGGGTCGTCAAGCCTAGGGTTTAACTTCTTTCACTCCCAAACAACTGATCTGCTAAGAAAACCCTGCACAACAATCAATTAATCATACCTCCATTCACTAATCCCCCATAAGAGGATTAGTTCCTCATGGATCTGAAAAACATAATAAACTTGATGTAAAAGATGAAAATTAATAGAAAATTAATTGACGAAAGTTTAAGAGAATCTTGAATTATATTTAATTGAAGCACGAAATCTACAAAGACTTGATCAAGTTCCACAAATTAGATCTCTCGACATATCCAAAACTGAAAATAACCTATAGCCTAAGACAAAGGAAAAACTGAAAACTGAAATTACAAAGAAAATTATAAAGTATCAATAGTTGTCTATAACAAGTGTTAAGTGAGCCTATTTATAGAGTTAAGGTTGTTGTCGTCGTCAACCCTAGGTTAGTTGACGCTCTCGTGTTTAATGTTTGATTGTGCAAACCAAAATGCCCTTGGCTCACAAGTATTTTTCATACAAAACGTGACACCCTAAAGCATGCGTTATGACATAGAAGGCAGTATGCTCGTACTCAGGGTAGCTTCAAGAGTGTGTCACGACATCCCTTGGTTATGTCGCGACAGGGAAGTCGGTCTTGGAATTCTTGCTCTCTGCTCCCTATGTTGCAACATCAAACTTCCCGTGTTGCAACAAAGCGAGCAATATTAAGTTGGTACGTGGAAACACAATAATATATATAGACTTTTCCAGCACCTCTTGAGCACTAATTCATGCAATTTCTAAGTAATTTTTGTAAAATTTCATACTTCAATTATAAAACAATTAAATAGCACTCATTTTCTGAAACATATTGAATTTTAATTTGATCTTTTTTCGATAGTTTTGCAAAAAGGGTGAAAAATCAGCTCGATAGTCACCTTGGAAGAATTAATTTACAAGGCACCTACAGATCACAAGATGATGAATTAATAGCCATGGAGGAATTAAATTTATTATTTTTGAATTCCTCGAATCAATTGGACTAATTTGATTTTTATCAGGAAAAAAAAGGGCAGCTCGAAGTAGAGAAAGGGCCTGAATGGAGCAAGTAAAGAGGGAGGATGGACAAGCCCAAAAGAGCAGACCAAACTGTCCCATATAGCTGACTCAATCATATTATTTTATCTATTTTTACACTTGCAAAATAGCCCTTGAACTCCTCCTAAATGCCATTTAAACCCATCCCCTTTTCATGCCTTCTATTTTTAGCCACGAGATAAAAATAACAAGTTTGAGTCAACCAATCCTTCCACCTAGCATAGTCAGTCATGGGAAGGGGGATTGGCTGCTATTTTTAGCTAATTTTAACAACCATCTCCCACTATAAAAATTCCCATTCACTTTCTCTATAATGCCTCAAAATTCAAGTCTTTAATTTTTGCATGATTTGGCATAAATTGCTTGTTTGCTTTAATGGCTAAGTGATTTGGGTGTGTATGGGAGTGTTTGAGAAGCCTGGGTTCAAGTTTGCAGAATTTTTAGTTTTGCTCTTAATTGAATCTGGACACTGGCACGTAGGTCTTTCAAATATTAGTGCTTTTTTTGACAAAAAGAGCCTATTGGTCCAGTGGTATGTGGCGTTTGAAGTACTCTAAAGGTCTGGGGTTCGAGTCCTGTGCTGCACTGTGGAGTGTTTATTTTTATCACCTGTGCTGTGAGGTGGTGGAGGTTGACTGAAATGCTATGGAATTTGAATGGAGGAGTAAATCATAGAGAGAATAGTGGGATTGGGATTGGGTGGAGTGATTCAATGAGGGATAAGAGAAGAGATTTTAGGAGAAAATTAAGGAGTTGTTTGTGAGGAGAGTTATGCCGTTTGGGGAAAACTCTAGCTAGAGGTTTTGGCTGGGGGTATGCTTGTGCCGAATTTGGTAAATAGGCACTAAGGTAATCGGTTTTTGAAGTTGTTTTCTTCTGTCAGTTTGGTTTCGGTCAATTTTACGTTTCTGCCTTTTCATTTTTGGGTGCCGAATTTTGCTAAGATTGGGTGTATCTCTCGAGTGTGTTGATATCTTTTTCTTCTCATATCTTTTTCTTTTGGGTGTTGGCTGAATAGTTGTGGTTTCCCTCTATCGATTGCATTTTCCTCTTTCCTCTTATCTTGCTGTCGAATTTCCTTTCTCTTTCCCCTCTTCTTTTCTCTTCTCTACTAGCCAAATCTTCTTCCTCTTTTCTTCTTCTTCTCTAGCCAAATATCATTCTCTTTCTGCCTTTATTTTCTACCTCTTTTTATTTTCTTTTAAATCGATAAGCTATCTCCCCTTATTTTTTGTTGTTCAGCCTATATCCCTCTTCTTCGTTGGTTTGAAATCCTCAAGGATTGAAGGAGTATCAAGTGTTTCCAAGTCGTCGAAACATTCCTTTCTTTTCTCGATCTAAGACAGGTATGTGGGCTAGCATTCTAGGTGTAGGCCAAATGCTTGTTGTATTTCTGTAAGTTATTATGAAGTGGATTTAAACCACATGATTAAACAAGTTTGTTTAATAAAGTCATTTGCAATGTAGATATCTGTTAAGAAGATTTTTGTCAACCTTCGTCAGTGGTATAAGTGGGTTAAGTCACTTTTGTCAGTCGAGGCAAGTATTAGTTAAATTTTGGTTAAGGATGTAAAAGAAGGAGATTGACCCTATTGTTTAGCGGCTAATACAAAACGTGTTTGAATGCAGATTTTGGGTGTTCGTGGACCTAGGTGCGTTTTCACAATAAGGTGTGTAATCTCCCCACTGCAATCGTAGATCGACAAAAAGCTAAAAACCCGTAAATACGGAAATTGAGACCACACGGGCGTACGATCGCTCGAGTGGTAAGCCCAACTTGCGATTCGTGGGTAAATGACCGAAATACCCTTGAAGGGTAAAATGACTGAAATACCCCCGAAGGGTAAAATAACCAAAATACCCTCAAAGGGTAAAATGACTGAAATACCCTAAAAGGTAAAATGACCAAAATACCCTCAAAGGATAAAATGACTGAAATACCCTTGAAGGGTAAAATAACCGAAATACCCCCATAGGGTAAAATGACTGTTATACCCCTAGGAGATGGAATGATCGTTATAGCCTTATCATATGTGTGGCTGATTTGTTCTATGATATATATATGACTATTACTGAGTATGACGTTCTACATTCACGTATGATTTATGACATGACATACTGCATGGGGTTGGGATACGGATATGGGGAAGTATACTGTACTGGTGCCTTTGCCACATTTACTGTAACTAGCAGCATCGCTGGGATTCTATTACTGGCAGCTTTGCTGCGATATTGGTGTGTTGGCTGGGTGGGTCGATTTTATCCCCACATGGTGTGTTGGTGGTACGGAGTGGTGTGCTGGCTGGCTTGGGATGGGTTGCATTATTGCACTGTATTGATTATTGTATTGGGCTAAGGCCCATACTGTACTATCACTATTTAGGGCTCAGGCTTAGATTGATACTACATGATTACTGATTGACTGTTAGGGGATTACACACTATGTTTCATAAACTCACCCTCTTATTTTTATTGTGCAAGTAATCCTCAACTTTAGGCGATTCGATGCTGCGAGAGACTCGGAGGTGGCCACACGACTGCTGCTGTTCATGCTTTCTTTTCTTTTAATTTAAATTATAAGTTGGTTTTTGTTTTTGTAATAAGGCCTTTGAGTTGGTTTAAATTTTTAATTGGGCTTTTACTTACATATTTTAAACTGCTAGATAGGAGAAGATGACTCGTTAAAATAATTACTGATTTTAAAGACACGAGTTTTAAACAATAAGATTTAACAAGCTTCCACGATTCTAGACCAACTTATTAAAACAATATCAGATAACAAGACAAACGGCTTGTCTAGTTGATTTGTTAATTAAATTATAAAAGGGTTTACCTTAAGCTTAAAACCAAACTTTTACCAATAGGTTAATTTTTTTAAAATACACTCCAATGTGACACGCCAGATTTGACCATAACGTCTAGGTCAGATTTGGGGTGTTACATTTAGTGGTATCAGAGCCAGGTTGTAAAACTCGGCTGTAGAATGGGTTTTGAAAATATTTGGAATTGCTAAAAAACTATTTTTCAAGTATTTTGGAAGGATTACAAGTGTGGCACACCGAGTCTCCAGCGTAGAATTTGTAAGTTTCTTTATACTGTAGACTGCTTGAACTGAATTACACTAAAAGATTATTGAAGATAATATAACTGTATTGAAACTCTTTAGTTAGAATAAACTGAGACTGTAGGAAACATGAAACTGTAGTGAGACTTTTGGATTTGCGAAAACAAACTCTAATTATTACTTTCCATAAGACATTTGTTAATAATTACTGAAATTACTAACTAATGCATAAAAATTCGTAAACAGATAATACGTTGCTAGATATGAGCACTAGAGGTACTCACGGAAGAGGTACACAAGGCCGTGGTAGAGGCCGAGGAAGTGCTAGGGCTGGGTCTTCGGCGTCAGGCCACATGCCTAATGTTGGGGCTAGGGAAGCACCAGTTTCACCGGTGTTTGAGATGGGATCATTTGATCGAGAAGCTGGGGATGATGCACTATCCCAAGCTATGCTTCGTATTCTGGAAAGGGTCACAGGGACCAATACTGGTGCTAGGTGCCGAGGGTCGATTTTAGAGCGGCTCTGGTCGAATGGAGCGAAAATTTTTAGGGATATTTTTGGAATAGCCCCTAATGTGGCTGAATACTAGTTAGAAGCCACAGAAAGAATAACGGATGACTTCGACTACACTTCTGAGCAAAAGCTAAAAGGTGTAGTGTCTTTGTTGCGAGATGAAGCCTATCAGTGGTGGCTTACCGTGAGGGAAGGTACTCAGGCCGACCAGTTAACGTGGGATTTCTTTAAGGCGGCATTTCAAGGGAAGTATATGGGTGCAAGTTATGTGGACGTCCGAAGAAAGAAATTTTTGAGTTTGGTCCAGGGAAATAAAACTGTGGCAGAATATGAGGTAGAGTTTCTACAACTCAGCCGTTATGCTCGCAGGATAGTGGCGACTGAATATGAACACTGTGTACGATTTGAGGACGGCCTCCAGGATGAGTTGTGAGTCTTGATAGCTCCGTAGAGGGAGTAAGATTTCGCTGCTCTTATAAAAAAGGCAAAAATCACCGAGGATGTGAACCACTTTGAGCGCCAGAACCGTGAGAAAGATAGGAGCAGGTATAAGAGGGATTGAGAGCTCTCGAGTTCTTCAAAAAGGTCTAAAAAGAAGGCAAGGTTTGATGGGCTAGTCCGAGCTAGGGTTTCTGTTGCAAGACCACAGCCTTGTGTTGATTGTGGGAGACATCATCTGGGTAAGTACTGGAAGAAGATTGGGGCATGTTTTAGATGTGGGTCAGGGTTTTATTCAGCCAGCGAGAGGTGGTCAGCAGCCACCGAGAGGCCGTGGTCAGGTTAGAGGTGGAAATGGTGTGGGACAAGGTCGTGGAACGTCAAGCAGAGGTGTTGGTAACATTGAGGCAAGACAGCCAGCACTGGTCTATGCTGCTCATCGCCGAGAGGATGGTAACGCTCTAGATGTTATAATCGGTACGTTCTTAATTCATAATGTACCTTACACTACTCTAATTGATATAGGGTTTATGCATTCATACTTTGCATGCACTGTGTCTGGCACCTTGGGTATCATGTGTGAGAGTACTGTTAATGAGATAACTGTGTTAAGTCCACTGGGACAATCAGTAAGGGTAGACAAGTTGTTCAGAGATGTACCCCTAGAGGTTCAAGTAGTTATATTTCTAGCGGATTTGATAGAGCTATCGTTTGGTGAATTCAATCTAATATTGGGATGGATTGGTTGGTAAAACATTGTGCAAGTTTAGATTATGCTGCTAAGCGTATGGTGTTAAAGACTATTGAGGATGAGGAGGTGGCTGTGATTAGGGAGCGAAGGGACTTTCTGTCAAATGTGACCTTTGTATTAAGGGCGAAAAATTGGTTGGTAAGGGTTGTGACGCGTTTCTGGCCTATGTTGGTGTATCTAATTCTGAGGGTCCTTCTATTGGAGATATCAGAATGATTATGGATTTTTTTGATGTATTTTCTGATAAGCTCCCTGGGTTGCCTCTGAACCGCAAAGTTAAATTTGGTGTTGAGCTCTTGCTAGGAACAACTCCAGTGTCCATCACCCCTTGTAGGATGGCCCCGAAGGAGCTGCTGGAGTTAAAAGCTCAAATGCAAGAACTGTTGCATCGAGGATTCATTCGACCTAGCATGTCTCCATGGGGAGCACCAGTGTTGTTCGTAAAGAAGAAGGATGGGACCATGCACTTGTGCATCGACTATCGGCAATTGAATAAACTGACGATCAAGAATAAGTATCATTTACCGAGGATAGATGATTTATTTGATCAGCTACAAGGAGCTTCAGTTTTCTCCAAAATAGATCTTCTTTCTGGGTACCATCAGTTGAGAGTTAAGGAGGCTGATGTGTATAAGACTGCATTTAAGATTCATTATGGTCATTATGAGTTCCTAGTAATGTCGTTTGGGCTGACGAATGCACCAGCTATCTTCATGGATCTGATGAACCGAGTATTCTAGCCCTACTTGGATCGGTTCATGGTTGTATTTATAGACGATATCTTGATATATTCAAGAACCGAGGATGAGCATTATGCACATCTCTGAATTATTCTGCCTATTTTAAGGGAGAAACAACTATATGCTAAGTTCAACAAATGTGAGTTCTGGCTGCAAGAAGTGACATTTCTGGGTCACGTGGTGTCTGCCGAGGGGATTAGGGTTGATCCTCGAAAAATTGAAGCTGTATTGGAAAGGAAACCACCGAAGACCATATCTGAGATTCGAAGTTTTTTGGGTTTGGCAAGGTATTACAGACGTTTTGTTGAGGGGTTTTCCTTGATTGCTACACCTCTGACTAAGTTGCTGCGAAAAGGGGTGCCATTTAACTGGACTGATAAGCAATAAGAAGGTTTTGAGAAATTGAAGAAAGTTTTGATTGAGGCCCTTTTCTTGATACAACTAGAGTCTGGGAAGGAATTCACTGTCTACAGTGATGCATCACACGTTGGTTTGGGTTGTGTGCTGATGCAGGAGGGTAAGGTGGTTGCTTATGCGTCTCGACAGTTTAAGCCTCACGAGGAAAATTACCCCACTCATGACTTAGAGCTAACCGCGGTGGTATTGACACTAAAAATTTGGAGGCACTATTTATATGGTGAGAAGTGTACTATCTATATAGATCACAAGAGCCTTAAGTACCTCCTCACTCAAAAGGAGTTGAATCTTAGGCAGCGAAGATGGATAGAGCTACTTAGGATTATGATTGCTCAATTATCACCCTAGTAAGGCTAACGTGGTAGCTGGCGCACTGAGCCGTAGGGTTGTATCTGATTTGAGAGTAATGTTTGCTCATCTCAGCCTGTTTGATGATGGTAGCTTGTAGGTTGAGCTGCAAGTTAGATCGATGTAGATTGAACAGATTAAGGGCAAAAAGTTGTTGGATGAGTCACTGGTTCCTCGTTTCCAATAGGTTAAGATTGGGGAAACTTCAGATTTTGGGTTGAATGGTGAAGGAGTACTGTGCTTTCGTGGGAGTGTGTGTACCAAGGGATGCCGATTTGAGGCAGTCTATACTACAAGTGGCGCATAGTAGTCCTTATGCTATGCATCCTGGTAGGAATAAAATGTACCGTGACCTTCGTGAGTTATATTGGTGGCCTGGTTTTAAGCGTGAAGTTATTGATTTTGTAAGTAACTGTTTAACTTGCCAGCAAGTGAAGGCTGAACATCAGTTACCTTCAGGGTTACTACAGCCAGTTAAAATTCCACTTTGGAAGTGGTAAAGAATAACCATGGATTTTGTGAGTGGGCTGCCCTTAACGCCTACCAAGAAGGATTCGGTATGGGTTGTTGTAGATCGATTGACTAAATCTGTCCATTTCATACCTATCCGTACGGATTACTCTTTGTAGAAGTTGGCTAAACAGTATGTGGCCGAGATTGTAAGACTGTATTGGGTACCAGTTTCCATAATATCAAGTAGAGATCCTCGCTTCACGTCTCGATTCTAGAAGAAGTTATACGAGGCTTTGGTTCAAGACTGGACTTTAGTACTGTGTTTCATCCCCAGACAGATGGTCAATCGGAAAGAGTGATTTAAGTACTGGAGGATATGTTAAAGTGTTGTGTAATGGATTTCCGAGGCAGTTGGGAATACTATTTTCCACTAGCAGAGTTCGCGTATAATAATAGCTACCAGTCCTGTATTCAAATGGCACCGTACGAGGCGTTGTATGGTCGTAGGAGTCATACTCCTACCTGTTCGACTGAGCTAGGCGAGTGGCGTGTTCTGGTCCAGAGTTAGTTTCTGATACCGAAAAGAAGGTAAAAATGATTCAAGACCAATTGAAGAAAGCATCTGACAGACAGAAGTTGTATGCGGATTTGAAACATAAGGAGATTAAGTATTCTGTAGGGGACTTCGTATTTCTCAAGGTCTCCCCATGGAAAAAGATACTGAGGTTTGGACAGAAGGGTAAGCTTAGCCCTAGGTTCATTGGGCCTTACCGTATACTGAAGTGCGTGGGACCGGTCGCATATCAACTTGAGTTGCCTTCAGAATTAGACCAGATTCATGATGTGTTCCATATCTCCATACTGAGGCATTATCGCTCTGATCCCATACATATTATACCAGTCGAAGAGATCGAGGTTAGGCTAGATCTGACCTTCGAGGAGGAGCCAGTGCAGATATTAGATCGTGAGGTTAAAGTACTGAGGAAGAAATCTATTCCTCTAGTAAAAATGCTTTGGCATAATTACAGTTCAGAAGAGGCCACATGGGAACCCGAAGAGGCAATGCGAGAACAATTCCCTCATCTATTCTGACCAAGTAAATTTCGAGGCCAAAATTTTGTTAATAGGGTAGAGTTTTAACGCCCCAAAATTCAAGTCTTTAATTTTTGCATGATTTGGAATAAATTGCTTTTTTGCTTTAATGGCTAAGTGATTTGGGTGTGTATGGGAGTGTTTGAGAAGCCTGGGTTCAAGTTTTGGCTTTTACAGAATTTTTAGTTTTGCTCTTAATTGAATCTGGACGCTGGCACATAGGCATTTTAAATATTAGTGCTTGTTTTTTGACAAAAAGAGTCTATTGGTCCAATGGTATTTGGTGTTTGAAGTACTCTCAAGGTCTGGGGTTCGAGTCCTGTGCTGCACTGTGGAGTGCTTATTTTTATCACCTGTGCTGTGAGATGGTGGAGTTTGACTGAAATGATATGGAATTTGAATGGAGGAGTGAATCATGGAGAGAATAGTGAGATTGTGATTGGGTGGAGTGATTCAAAGAGGGATAAAGGGAGATATTTTAGGAGAAAATCAAGGAGTTGTTTGTGAAGAGAGTTGTGTCATTTGGGGAAAACTCTAGCTAGAGGTTTCGGCTGGGGGTATGCTTGTGCCGAATTTGGTCAGTAGGCACTGAGGTAATCGGTTTTTGAAGCTTTTTCTTCTGTCAGTTTGGTTTCGGTCAGTTTTACGTTTTTGCCTTTTCGCTTTTGGGTGCCGAATTTTGGTAAGACTGGGTGTATCTCTCGGGTGTGTTGATATCTTTTTTAGCTCATCTCTTTTTCTTTTGGGTGTTGGCCGAATAGTTTTGATTTCCCTCTGTCGATTGCATTTTCCTCTTTCCTCTCCTCTTGTTGTCGAATTTTCTTTCTCTTTCCCCTCTTCTCTTCTCTTCTCTACTGGCCGAATCTTCTTCCTCTCGGCGAAAAGTCAAAAAGCCGTAAATACAATAATTGAGACCCCATAGGCGTACGATCGCTCGAGTGGTAAGCCTAACTTGCGATTCATGGGCAAATGACAGAAATACCCTCGAAGGGTAAAATGATCGAAATAATCCTGAAGGATAAAATGATCGAAATACCCTTGAAGGGTAAAATGACTAAAATACCCCTGAAGGATAAAATGACTAAAATACCCTCGAAGGGTAAAATGACTGAAATACCCCTGAAGGGTAAAATGACTGAAATACCCCCATAGGGTAAAATGACTGTTATACCCCTAGGAGATGGAATGATCGTTATAGCCTTATGATATGTGTTGGGATACGGATATGGGAGAAGTATATTGTACTGGTGGCTTTGCCACATATACTGTCACTGGCAGCTTCGTTGCGATTCTATTACTGGCAACTTTGCTGCGATATTGGTGTGTTGGCTGGATGGGTCGATTTTATCCCCACATGGTCTGTTGGTGGTATAGAGTGGTGTGTTGGCTGTTTTGGGATGGGTTGCGTTATTGCACTGTACTGATTATTGTATTGGGCTAAGGCCTGCACTGTTACTGTTTTGGGCTAAGGCTCACATTGTACTGTCACTGTTTAGGGCTCAGGCCTAGATTGATACTGCATGATTACTAATTGACTGTTAGGAGATTACACGCTGAGTTTCGTAAACATACCCTCTCATTTTAATTGTGCAGGTAATCCTCAACTTTAGGTGATTCAGTGCTGGGAGAGACTCGGAGGTGGCCACACGACTGCTGCTGTTCACGTTTGCTTTTCTTTTAATTTAAATTATAAGTTGGGTTTTGTTTTTGTAATAAGGCCTTTGAGTTGGTTTTTATTTTTAATTGGGCTTCTACTTACATATTTTAAACTGCTAGATAGGAGAAGACGACTCTTTAAAATAATTATTGATTTCAAAGACACGAGTTTTAAACAATAGGATTTAACAAGCTTTCGTGAATCTAGACCAACTTATTAAAACAATATCAGATAACAAGACAAACTTCTTGTCTAGTTGATTTGTTAATTAAATTATAAAGGGGTTTATCTTAAGCTTAGAAACAAACTTTTACCAACAGGTTAATTTTTTTGAAAGACACTCCAATGTGACACATCAGATTCGACCATAATGTCTTGGCTGGGTTTGGGGTGTTACATTCTCAATTTTCATCCCTCACATCATAATCTCTCACACACACATTTTCTCTTTTTTTCCCTTCTAGTTGCTTTCCAAATTTCTTCCTTCTTTTTTTGATTTCCCCTTTTGGAAAAGAGCTTGCACGCTTCTTGGAGTAGTAGCAATCAAGTATTTGTGAGGCCTTGGATCAACAGAACAAGCAAAGAAGAGAGCAGCGCCCTAGTCTGGCTTCGGAAAACCACCAAGATTTGTTTTTCTATTTCCCTTCTCTGAATCTTTGTTTTAGTTTTTTTATCATGAACATGAATATTTGTGTTGTTGTTCTTCAATTAATTAAAATGACTCAAAATTCCTTTCATGTTAGCTGATTTGTATTATGTTAACTTAAGATTATTAAAAATGTGCTTGTGTTGTTATTAGGTCTCGGTAAATTGTTCAATTAAATAAAATCATGCTTATGTTATGTTTGCATTTTAATTATAAGGTAACAAGTGAATTAATTATTTAAACAGATTGAAATTGTATTTAGTGGACACAATATTTAATTGGTGCATGTTTAATCTTCTAAGGTAGCTGAGGGTTAAATTAACGACGATATAAAACAATACATTAGCCTTGCATAACTTGCAAGATTATTGTGATTAAATTGTTTCAATATAGAGATATATTGTTACCTCACTTAATCTTTTACTTGCTTATTAAAATTAAATTAATCATTTGAATTGACATAGAGATATGGTCAAGAGATTATTGAGTTTTAGTAGGTAAGTATGTGCATTAGTTAGCAAGTTACCAAGTTGCCGTGAAATTATTCGTAACAACATGAACTCAATTTTAATATCTAAGTTAAAGAAAAAAATTAATCTAACACATTTATGCCATATTGATTAAACTCATTTTTAGAAATCGTGCATTGGAATTTTACTTTTTATTTTCTTAGTTAACACTTAGTTAATATTTAGTTTTTATAACACCTGTTCAAATCAACATATTTTTCCTCAACCAAATTGTTGAATTTTACATTTCATAAATATTCGCTTGCACAGTCCCTGTGGGTACAATTGCTGGAACGCCGGTACCCCTATGGCCAGTGAAAATTAATAATAAAAAAATAATTCCGACGATCCAACCCATGGATCTATGTGCGAGGAACGAATCGGGGTGAAATAATGGTTTCAAAATTACTGTAATTTCAATCTGAGTAGACAACGACGCCTCGGCAATGAGAACTCTGATGTACTATCGAACCAAGTCACAACCTTTTATGATTCTGACCTCTACGTAATCCACCCAGTTTGACAATGAACGGAAGAAAAATCTCCAAAACTGTTTTGGAGAAAACTTTGCCTGACGGCTGCTAGACATCATAAGCAAAAATACATTGGATTGACAAAACCTCCAGGTTCTGTCATGTACACATCCTCTTCAAGTTTCCCGTTAAGGAAAGCAGTTTTGACGTCCATCTGTCAAATTTCATAATCATGAAATGCAGCTATGGCGAGCAAGATCTTGATGGATTTAAACATAGCTACAGGAGAAAAAGTTTCATCATAGTCAACACCATGAATTTGGCGAAAACCTTTAGCGACTCACTTCCCCTTGTATGTTTGTACATTACCATCCATGTCGATTTTCTTTTTGAAAACACACTTGCACCCTATAGGTTTAACCCCTTCGGGTGGGTCAACCAAAGACCATACTTGGTTTTCATACATGGAATACATCTCAGATCTCATGGCCTCAAGCCATTTCTTAAAGTCTGGGCTCGTCACCTCTTCTTGATAAGTCCTAGGCTCATCTTGATCTATAAGAAGAATGTCACCATGTGTTGTAATGAGAAATCCATATCTCTCAGGTGCATGGCGTTCTCTTAAAGATCTACGCGGTGGTTGTGTTTCTACAGCAGTTACTTTTTCCTCAATTTCTTGTGGAATTTGTTGTTCTTTTATCTCTGGTTCAGTGGTATCTTAAGATTCTCAAATTTCTTAAAGTTTAATCTTTCTCCCACTTCCTTCTCTATAAACAAATTCTCTCTCTAAGAAGACACCAGTCCGAGCAAAAAACATTTTGTTCTCATTGGGATTAAAGAAATAATATCATTTGGTTTCTTTCAGATACCCCACAAAAATACACCTTTTAGATTTGGGTTCAAGCTTAGTAGACGTCTAACATTTAGCATAAGCTTCGTAACCCCAAATTTTCATGAAAGACATACTGGGACATTTCCCAGTCCACATCTCATATAGCGTCTTTTGAACCGATTTAGATGGAACATGATTTAGTGTGAAAGCAGCTGTCTCAAGTGCATGTCCCCAAAAGGAAGTCGGTAGATCAACATGACTCATCATGGATCGAACCATGTCAACAGAGTTCGATTTCTTCTCTCAGAAACTCCATTCCATTGAGGAGTACTGGGAGGAGTAAGTTGTGAGACAATCTCAGATTCCTTCAAAAGATCATCAAACTCTAGGCTCAAATACTTTCCACCTCAATCAAATCGAAGTGTCTTGATAGTTTTGCCTAGTTGATTTTGTACTTTATTTTTGAATTCCTTGAACTTTTCAAGGGACTCAGACTTATGGCGCATGAGATAAACATACTCATATCTACTGAAATCATCAGTGAAAGTAATGAAGTAGTGAAATCCACCTCTAGCCTGTGTGTTTATTGGTCCACATACATCAGAATGTATTAGGCCCAATAAATCACTAGCTCGTTCACTTTTACCAATACAAGGAGATTTAGTCATTTTTTCTAATAAGCAAGATTCACGTACTTCAAATTGTTCAAAAACAAATGAATCCAAGAGACCATCTTTATGGAGTTTGGATATGCGTTTCTCACTTATGTGGCTCAAACGGCAATGCCATAGATAAGTTTGATTTGAGTTATTTATTTTAGATCTTTTAGTATTTATGTTGTAAATGGGATTCATTTGATCTAAAATATAGAGGCCATTAATCAATTGTGCTGAACTATAGAAAACATTATTGAGATAAAAGGAACAACAATTATTCTTAATAATTATTTCAAAACTAATTTTGTCTAAACAAGAAATTGAAATAATGTTTTTAGTCAAACTGGGCACAAAATAACAGTCCTCTAAACATAAATCAAATCCACTAGGCAAAGGTAAAATATATGTTCCCACAGCTAATGCATCAACTTTTGCTCCATTTCCAACTCGCAAGTCCACATCTCCTCTAGCCAAAATCCTACTTCTTTGTAGTCCCTGTACAGAAGTACAAATGTGAGAACCACAACCAGTATCTAATACCCAAGAAGTAGTAGTTGATAAATTAATATCAATAACATGAATACCTGAAGCAGATGTTCCACTTGTTTTGGCCTTCTTGACTTCTTCAAGATAGATAGGACAGTTTCGCTTCCAATGTCCAGTCACACCACAATGAAAGCAGTTTCCTTCCTTAGACACCCCACTTTTAGGTTTTAGTGCAGCCTTTCCTTTTCCAAGCTTAGGCCTACCTTTTCCCTTGGGCTTTGTCTGAACTTTGGCCTTTCCCTTGCCCTTATTGTTACAGACCATCAGTATGGGCTTGGGTCCAACCTTTTTCATGTTGCCTTCAGCAGTTCATAACATACTGAGCAACTGTGGCAGAGTCTTGTCAATTTCATTCATATTGAAATTGAGGACAAACTGGCTATAGCTATCTGACAACGATTGTAGAATAACATCAGTGGTCAACTCTTGGCTCAGTGGAAACCCAAGCTTAGACAGGCTTTCAATATAGCCAATCATCTTAAGGACATGAGGTCCTACTAGGCTTCTTTCAGCCAGCTTACATTGGAATAGGGCCTTAGAGGTATCGAACCTCTCTTGCCGTGCTTGCCCCTGATAAAGTTCTTTTAGGTGCTCAATCATATCAAAAGCAACCATGTCCTCATGTTACTTCTGAAGCTCAGGTTTCATAGTGGCAAGCATAAGACATCCAACATCTATCATGTCATCGAGATGCTTCCTATAAGCATCTTTATTAGCCCTCGAGCCATTAGCGGATGGTTCATTAGGAAGTGGTTGTTCAAAAAAATTTAATTTCCGTTCTTGTTTGAGGACAATCCTCAAGTTACGGAATCAGTCAAGAAAGTTCAAACCATTCAATTTGTCCTTCTCAAGGACCGATCGTAACGATAGTGTATTAGTGTTTGTAGCCATAATATATCTACAATAATAAAATATGCGTGTGTAAATTTACCAAGTTTATATCAATCATTAAAAGGGTTTTATTAAATGATGTTCCCACTATTTTATTTTAAAATTAATAACCCTCATCTATTAATTTCGAAAAGACTTTCTCGAAAGTATTTCTAGTGGGTTATGGATCCATATTTCACCTCCTCTTAAGTTAGCTTTGGCTTTACTCTCAAGATTACGGTTATTTAGGTAAGCAACACGTGCTAATTACATCATATGTAATTCCTAATGTTTTGTGCACAACTCTTGTTCTAATCACCTTATGATTTATCCAAATTATTTGCCTCTAGGTTTCTAATCCTATTAGAGTAACCTAGTTAAGTCATTAACCAATTTTTAACCAGCGAATATCACTTGTTTATTCTTCGCATTGAACCAAGATAAATACTAGTACTTCGCTTTGGCAAAACCTACACAGTATTGATCGAGGCCTTAATGAAGGAAAAATTGGAAGGTTATATTGACTTAATATTTTGATAGAGGGATTTTATTAAGGTTGTTGCATCTCACCAATTATGGTATACTTTATTCCATTTAGTCTTTTAATCGATCTCATCAATTAATGGGGTTGATTATTATCAAATTTTAATATATTTAAAATTTGGTATGCTTTAGACATCCATAGCATCTCATACATGGATAAATAAAGCAATAAATAAATGCAATAGTTATAGCCCATAAACTAAGGTGGTTCAACCCAAGCCAATGGGAGAACCAAAAGGAAACCTAAAGGTGTAAGCCGTTTCACAAGCTATCGGTCCACACTAGTTGGCCCATCTTCCTTCTCGTATAGCCCACAGCAACTCTTGCAAATTACAATATGAAGAAACTCATTTTTCATACGAGGGAGTAAGATGAGAAGAGAAATACAAGAGAATAGTAGTAAGGCACGACACGCGGGCCGTATTTATAAAAATTACAACATTTTATCAAATGGGTCATCGGGCTATAACTATGCATTTCAAACACCATACATGTCAAAAATAGCATACATAATTCAACATTTTGCTAAGGTGAATTATAAAATATCCTTTCAACCTTTTATGTCCCACCAAGTTTTATTATAAAACATATTGCCATGGTAAGTTCCAAGGGTGCGGGGCAAAGCCCCCGCGGTACGAACCGCATACCCCAGTCAAATGAAACCTCATGATTTGATAACTTTTATCAATAGAATCGTGTTTACAGGATTTTAATCCTTGAGGTTTCATACCGGAACAACCCTTGTTCCACTAACTAGTTAACTCTTACTAGAAATTGTAAATACCACGGTCGCATCATTATAGATTTGTTAACACTTAACAGTAATAACATAAAACCGAATAAGCCACAACATCATGATTAAAATTTAATCAATTATCGAAATGAACGGTTATCAGGTTATGCTTAAACGATTTAAATAGTCGAAAACGTAATAAAATTAAAGCATGCATCTTATACAATTGTATCACCCAAGTATTTAAATCAGAGTCTGTATCACACAAGTGGCTCTGATACCATTGCTGGAACGCTAGTACCCCCATGGCGCAGTAAAAATTAATAATAATAAAAATAATTTCGACGATCCAACTCATGGATCTATGTGCGAGGAATGAATCGGAATTACCGTAATTTCAATCTGAGTAGACAGCGATGCCTCGACAATGAGAACTCTGATCTACAATCGAACCAAGTCGCAACCTTTTATAATTCTGACCTCTACGTAATCCACCCAGTTTGACAATGAACGGAAGAAAATCTCCAAAACTGTTTTGGAGAAAACTTTGTTTGACGGCTGCTAGACCTCACAAGAAAAAATACGTAATCTTTTTAGGGTCTTTTTAATTGGTATATATATTTTTATTCAAACATAATAATCATAATTCAAATAAATAAATATAATATTTTTTTATAACCGAAAATTATAACTACATTAATTATAACAAAGATTTCAGTAAACTATATTTATTTAAATTTATATACAAACCAAATTCATATATATTAATAGAACTGTGTTCTCAATATGTGTACAACATTCTTGTACATATAATATGTTCGATATTTGATTGCCCAATTAAATTAATTCTATAAATAATTTAATTCATGTGACAACCAAACACAATACTAACTATGTTTTATTCCGTTCATTTCAACCATAGGATGTGACCCTATAGGTTCTTGTAACGTTAGCAGTAATACTAGAACAATTCTAATGTTACAAACAATGAGTGGCATCTAGCAATGCATCATTGCTACCTAAGTTACAAGAAGTCATGATTCGACATAACCTTTTGTAATTAACCTTTCATGCATTAACCCCTAAGTCCTTTTATCTCTGGAATGGACACAAGTCATGGAATAGTCACACTTGCATAGTCCATCCCATGTTCCTTGATATCTTGAGTAGACTATGATATACAAATAAGTATGACATCTCATATCAACTTATTTGAGCATGGCCATGCATTTCTTGTCTCACTCAATCGAATGGCCTAAGATATTACTCCCATTATGTAGGAGGGACTTATCCTATATTGATCAACCATATCCCTCTACATATATTGTGGTATATCCAACATCAGCCTTTATAGAACAACCAAATACAGTGTACGTTTGACTGTATCAAAATATGCAACTCACGATGTTAGGATAATGATGATCTCAAGTCCGAGGATCATATACATATTAATCACTATGAGTAATGTTGTGACAATTACATAATAATCCAAGAAACATACTCATAGCATGTCAGTCCAATATGTTGTTCTCTAACACATATATTCATGCATTGATTTTAACACTCCATATCAATGACAACTCTTTATCATCAACCAACTACATGTTAGCCTTAATGCATTATTGTTGTCCTAGCCAACAATAATACTTGACTAAGGACCTTTTAAGAATAATCATATTTTTCTCAAGACATTATTATAAAAATAGTTTATTTATACACATAGAAAAGAAACTGAAATAATAATGGTAATGCATTATATTAATAAACATGATAAATCAAGTATGATATTACAACCATCTCATGATTGATCTTTGGGCAAACTCTTACAACAATAACTCGATAATACTGGTCATTTTATTACTTGTTGCAATTGTATACACTTGCACATTTTTGTCATTCCAATTCGCTCTCTAATGGTCTCATGCTCACTCACAAAGTATATTATCTCACCTTAGGCCACATCTGGCCCCTAAGGTGAATAAAAGACTCAAATTACAATTTTTATTGAATGTAAATGAAATTTTAAAAAATCAACTAAAACATAATAAAAGTCTTGTATTCAAACTCCTCAAATGCAAAAACTAGTTTAATCTGCTACACTGAATTATGACAGATCAAACTCTCCCATACTTAAGTCATTGATTGACCTCAAGCAAAGAAAACAAAAACAATAATTAAAAGACGACCCTCGAACAAATATGGTCAAATGTTAGTTTTGGAGCACATGACTAGGCATTTCATATTTACACATAATATTGACATGATATATACCTGACTTACCACTTTTGATATCAAACACCAAAGTTCAGTATATTACAAATCACACAAACATTAAGGCCTTCAAATGTAGGGATCCATCAATAAGTTATACTGGTAATTTGATTATCCTAGCAGAATACAAATAGTTGTAAATGCAATTCTTTAGTATGATGCCAATTTGTAAATAAGTCTACCTAGATCACATAGGGCTTTTCGGCTTGTAACATTTTGAGGCTTAGGACAACTATGGAGTTCAATAATAGTAAGCATAAAATAGTTTCAAGCAAAAAAATAGTTTTGGGCACATCGTATTGTTCCCTATTCTCCCCCTTAAAAACCCTTACCCGCTCACCGCCTTATTTTTCATTCTCTCACCTTCCTTGTTTCTCCACATAGGAAGTCACTGCATAATACAACAACTATGGCTGGCTCAAGAGTTTTATATGCACTAATAAATGAGTCTTTCTATTTAACTTTGTCACTTTTCTTTCTTCTTTTTCAATACATTTCTCATTCTCAAATGCTTTTACTTTCAAGAACTTTTTCTACTCATTTTTTACTTTCTTTTTGAATATTTCTTTTGTTGGACATATTGGCTAACCTATAATCACCCTATCACACTGATCATTCCTATTTCACTCTATTTTTACAAAATTTTGTTGTAATGTATCTACTTAACCCTCAATACGTATGGCCAGATGTCTATAGTCGTGTAGTTAAGGACCAAAGAAAAAGGGCAAATACAAATTAACATTTTTGGCTTGGATTTTGCATGAATGTTCATAAATAAGTGTTTTCTAGCTGAAGTTTAGGTGCTAAGGATGAATAAATAGGGTTAGCTTTTTGGCTCTAGGTGGATACCAAACAATGTCTTAGGACATCCCTATGTATCTCCATATTTTCAATTTCAGTCAACCAAACAATCACAAATTCAGTAATTTATCCTACATACTAGCATGCTTGTTTCCCTGTATTTCTTATATCATATGGTACATCCAATTGCTCAATGTCTATTTACTATGTAATATATAAAACTTAGTAGTCTAATAATAAAAAAATTAAAATCATCTACTATCATGCCAAATTTATAGTAAATACAATCAACCTATATACATGCTCCTAACCAATCACTTGTATTTCTACAAGCTCGAGCACACAATTGACAATAAAAATAAAAATTGAAACAAATTTTTTATGTTACCCCCCACAAGCTTTAGATAACACATTGTCCTCAATGTGTAGCCTTGAAAAGATAAGGAAAGAAGTTACCCGATTGATCATGGTGGTTCTGTAAGCTATTGGTGGGTGCTTCCTCCTTTGATCGTTGTGAGTTCTAAACTATTATGCTTCTTCCATGTTGGGCTCCTATATAGGAAACTTTAAAACAAAGAAATAAAGCATATAACAACCTACTCCTATAAATAAAATTTAAAACAAATTATCCCAATAGTTACAATCTTTTAAAACCAAAAGTTCAATCATCCTCCTCAAAATCCATCTCCTTATCCTCCTCTCCTTCCTCATCTTCGCTTTCTTCTCCACTTTCATGCTTCTCTTGTTTCTGCTCAGGATGTGTTGGCCTGAACATATCCAACGTATAATTAGGTATTCTAATGTTTTTTTGCCATGCAAATTCTTGAAAAATTGGGTCTGATTCTTGCATCTAGTGTATCATCCAATCCAACTTTGGATGACTGCTCTCGTTAATTTCCTAGTAGGCTGTCGATTTTACTTTTTTTCGAGATGAGGTTAGAATAGATGTCTTCCTTGTTGGCATTTTTTCCACTCCTTTATTTGTTTCATAAAAACCTTTGTGTTCCATACAAACATTGTGTCTCCAATTATGCTTCGAGATGGCCTCATGGACTGCTCAGCAGACACCATCAAAATGCCTACTCTTTTGCATAAGGTTGTCACTATATGGGGAAAGAAGACTCTTACTTTCTGGCCACTAACGCATCATTTCATGTTTCGGTATATCCATGATCTGATCTTCTGTAAAATAGCTTAAAATGAAACCACTCAAAAAGTATTGCCATTAGAAAGATTCAACACAGGAGCAATTCAAGTGCACAGAAATTGAATCCACATTTTTTCTTCAGGAAACATTATTGCTAGACTAAACGAAGTTGGGATTTCAATACCTAGGAAACACTTCCGTCCGCCTTTTCCTTCCTTTAGATAGTTTATAACATTATCCATATTTATGTCCCTAAAGTAATCTAAACCAGTTTCTTCTACAAAGCCTTTCTCATAAAATGGAGAGTTATAAAATTTTCAAATATATATAGGGGTAATTTATACTTCATTCCCCCGCACCAGTACTATTTCCTAAGATGAGCCTTCAGTCCTTTTAGACTCTTGGTTCCGAAAAAAATGCGTAAAATTTTTAAACTACAGGGATCATTACAGAGTCTTTTAGGATCACACAGAAGCATTCCAGTCTACGGTATTAGACCAAAAGCCAAACCTCCTGGCAGAGAACCATTGACGATTCAAATCTCCTCTCTTGAATAAATGTTTTTCCCTGAAGTTCTAGAAACTATTTCTCAACATTTTGATTTGGGAAATTAGAGGGATTTAGAACCGTTGATGGTTTTGGTTCATTAGTTCTCCTAACTTTCCTTGGAGGTAGATTTAATGATGTTTGAGGCTAATACTAATAAACTAACAGCAAAATTTTTAATAGAATAATAAAAAGATGAGTTAGGAACATTTAAACTTGTATAGTTTCTTTAGAATTTCTTGAAAATTTCGATTGTTGTCATTCCTTTGATTGTTTTCCACTTGCTTCTGCACCAAATTAGCTTAAAAGAATAAGAAATTTGAAACAAAACAATTATGAAAAGTGAAAAAAAAAAATTTAAGGTTTAGGAGGTTTTAAGAAATTTTAAGGATTTGGGAAAGTTTAATTGTTAAAAGAGGTTTAGTCTTAGGTTAAAATAGTTCTTAGGTTTTAAAATGGTGTTTTAAAGATAAAATCAGGTTAAAACATGGTATATGTCACCGAGTTACACAATCGGGTTGGGTCAACCCTATAGAAAATTGCAGCGGTGTTGTGACACAGGGGTTTCGTGTCGCAACATTGCAGTTTGATGTCTTGACACACTATAAAATTTTGGAAACCTAGGTAGACTGTTTTTTGTGTCATGACATCTAGATGATTATCTTGGCTTTTTGATACTAGACGCGATGTTACGACACCGACTCAGTTTTGAGCCAAATTTCAACTCCCAAAGTGTCCTAGTTCCTATAAATCACAATGTTAGTAAAAATTAAAATTCTAAGCTAAGTACTAAATGAAATATAAAATAATATACATAAAATTAGAGTCTAATTAAAATTGTCAAGTTTTGCTACTAGATTCATCTGTCAACTTAACCAGTGTTCCCGAGGATGCTCTCTTTATCTTGTTTCTATCAGTGTTCGTCTAGCATCCATCATGTCATTCCACCTTGTTGCACTATTCCCAATCTTTGAATTTACTTTTTTAGCCTATGTTAATCACAGAAAATACTTTCCTTGGCTCAGGGTTTTAAGGGATTTTTACGATATTTCATAACATTGTCTCCCTAATCTCTTTCTGTCTACCTTATCTTGTTGGTGACCACATGTAATACCCCAAACTAAACCTAGAAGTTAGGCCTGAATCTGGCGTGTCACATTGCAGTGTTTTTTGAAAACCATGTTTTTATTGAAAACCCTTCTTAATTATAAGCTTGGGTAAAATCCCATTTATGTTAGTTTATTTATTTATGTAAAATATGGTACATAGAAAAATTATTAAATTTATTCCCAAATTCCTTTTCAGTTGTGGAAGCTAAGTTTAAAAGAAACTAATTTACGAAAACGTGATATTTAAAAATTGAGGTGCGAAAACGTAGTGTTAGAAAATAGTAATTGTTTTGGAAAATCGTGTTCTACTTCTAGCATATATAAATCACATCAAATCCCAAATTTAAAATCCAGAACTTATAGAGGCCTTATTACAACCTGAATCAAAATCAAATTGCTTAAGTTAATAAGCAAAATAGAATAAAATCAAGTGCAGTTGTGTGGCCCTCTTCGAGTCCCTTGCAGCTCCGAACCGTCTAACGCTGGGGATTACCTGAAAGATTAAAAATGGGGTGAGTTTACAAAAACTCAATGTGTACAACCCTCATTGATCATAACACATGCATCACATCAATCTGGGCCTAAGCCCATTACAGTAACGGTGGCAATTGGGCGTTAGCCCCCATCAGCCTCGGTTGGCCCTAAGCCCAAATCAAATGGCACATATCACATATATCTGGGCCTAAGCCCATCTCAATATCAGAAACAATATATGCAATGCATAAATACCTATACCAACCTTGCACTCCATCTCCTGTCCAACCCTACACTCCTATGGGGAATAAATCGACCCACCCATCCCTACACTCTTTATGTAGCACCAGTTGCGGCATTAGCCAATATTGCAATAGAGCTGTCAATCACATAATCGGATAAAAGCCATCGGTAGGTCTACAGTCGTCTCATGCGACCCGTGCGACCCTCACATATCAATCACTTCCTCTAATACAAGATCCCAACCCCATGCAGTATGTCATGTCATAAATCACACGTGTATGCAATATGTCATACTTAGTAATAGTCATATATATATCATAAAGCAAAACGGACACACATAACATAAGGCCATAACAGTCAATTTTACCCATCGGGGGTATTTCAATAATTTTACCCATCGGGGGTATTTCGATAATTTTACCCATTGAGGGTATTTCGATAATTTTACCCATCGAGGTATTTTAGTAATTTTACCAATCAAGGGTATTTCAATAATTTAACATCCTTTCTGAAGGTCTACAATCGCCTCGAGCGGCACAGATGATCCATTTGGTCAAAGCCTCGCAATTGGGCTCAAGCCCACTATTCGGCCCAATTGGGCCAACACACTCGTGTGGCCCGTTTGGCCCAAATCCAATCTCGGTTATACGATCTACATAGCCCAATATATTTTCTGCTACTTTTCATAATTTATCTCTGTGTGGGGCCCACGAGCCCATTGGGCCCACACGGCCCATTTCGACCAAATAAGGCTGATAACGACCCAAGTGTACGAAAACACTTGCAGTGATCTCTTCGATCTATCGCTCTTGGTTGTGGGATCAATTTTTCTACACGAGCGATCGCAAGCTCGTAAGGCCTCAGATGCCGAAGTTTCGACGTTTCGGCTTTTGCCAATTCTTAGCGGAGATAGTGTGATTACACACCTATTGCAAAAATGTGCTAAGATCCACGAGAACTCCAAACCTAAACAACTACAATCCACCATCAGTCATTTAATCAATAGGATTTAGATAACTCCTTTCAATACTACTATCCAAAATGATTTAATACTTGCCTTGATCGACAGATGTGGCTTAGTCCACTTAGATCGCAAGTTAGGATTGATTACCCGTTGCTTACCAACTACCTGCGTTACAAGTGCACTCTTATTAGACATGATTGCCTAAACCCAAAGGTTGATCATACACACAAAACTCCTAGGTAAAAGAAAGTAGTATTCGGCCACAAAGTATACAACCAACACATTCTAGATTGAGGACAATAATAGCAACAGGGTTACCTTCAGATGAATGACAATAGGAACTTTTTTAAATGCTTCAGTATTTCTTGAGTACTCTTTCATTCCTTGCGGAATTCTAGAACCTGAAGAACACAATCAGTAACAAGAGAGTCAAGAGGAGAAAGAAGTATTCGGCTTTTAGAAATGTCTAAAGGAACCAGGTTTGAGTGAAAGGAGTGAACACAACCACTTACCGACTTATCAGAATCTTTGCAGAAGATCGCCGCAAGGATGGCTTAACAGTAGTGATATTCGGCTAGCCTAGAATAGGAGATGAATAGAAGACAAAAGAGAGAGAAAGGAAAGGTTCGGCCTAGAAGAGAGAAAGTGAATAGAAAAGATGCAGAAAAAGAATGACCCGAATGGTCAGTTTTAGTTTCAGCACTAGAGAAAAAGAAAGTACAAAAAATGCAAAACCCCCAAATGCTAGAGAGAAAATTTGGCACCTATACACTCACTAATTGCCGAAATGCATACTCCAAAGTCCCCCTTAGCAAATTCGGCAACAACCTTCTACAACTCAAACTCCCCTTTTTCCTCCTAAAATCACTTCTCCAATCCTCTCCTTGAAATCCTCCATGATCCACTCCTTAAATCACTCATTTGACCCATTCAAACTCTCCAACATAGAGTTCAAATCCAACACCAACTCTTGCCTCCACATGAGCAAAATAAATAATCCCATTTGCATACAGTGAGACTTGAACCTCTGACCTCCTTACCACACCTGTGACGCCACCTCCTTGCCACACCTGTGTCGCCACCTTTCCACTACACCACAGGCTCTTTTTGTGTCATGATTTCACAAAAAATATTTATAAAGCCTTCAAGCTAAGGCCAAGATTCACTTAAGAGCCAAAATCAAAAATTTTGCTAAAGCCCGTATTTGAACCTAGGACTTCTCCAACACTCCCTACTCTTCCTAAATCACTTAACCACTAAAGTAGACGTTCATTATGTCATTATCTTGCATGCATAATTTTTATGTGATCCTACACTTAAGACCTATTTCCATCTAAGCCCAAATTCGGGGCGTTACACCACATTTAAAGATTTCAGTTTCACCATTGATCCTTATAGTTAATTTATTCTTTTCTAGATCAATGGTAGATTTTGACGTTGCTAAGAATGGTCTTCCTAACAAGATAGGTATCTCACGGTCTTTATCAACATATAGTATCACAAAATCTACTGGAATGATAAAGTTGCGCACTTTGACAACACATCTTCTGATACTTCTTTTAGATGTACTGAAGATTTGTTAACCAATTGTAGTGTAATTTGAGTGTTTTTGAGGTCCCCTAGCTCGATTTTTCATATCTAGATAAGGGCATTAAGTGTATGCTAGCTCCTAAATCACATAGGGCTTTACTAAAGTGAATATTCTTTATCTCTATGGGGATTGTAAAACTTCCCAGGTCTTTGAGTTTTTAGGGAACCAGTCTAGATATAATCGTACTACATGAGGCACTTATGTTAACTTGCTCTCCTATTTTCATTTTCCTACATCAATACATAATTTCTTTTAAGAATTTAGTGTACTTAGGGACTTTTTCAATTAAATCAATAAAAGGCAAGTTAACATTTAACGTTTTAATTAAGTTAAAAAACTTAAAAATTAATATTCATCCCGCCTTTGTTTTTCCTCCAACCATGAAGAGAATGGTACTTTTGCAAGTATGGGTTCTTTGATTGGTTCTTTCTTTGACTCAGTTGTCGGTTCGACTACTTCTTCTAGTTCTATTTCCTTTTCAGCAACTTGGGGGTTCTGTTGAAGATCTTCAAAATCCTCTTTGCTTTCTTGAGGGGTAGGTTTTTCTGGCCTACTCAATACTTTACCCGACTGGAGCATAATTACTTTCACGTGCTCCTTACCCACTCTCCGAGGATTATCTTCAATGTTACTAAGGATCCCAGTGCCAATTTGTCTCTTAATGTCTCCCATCGTGCTCATCTATTGGCTCATCTAGTCTTCTAGTTTAGTCAATTTTTTTTTTGAAAATTAGTGCACTTATACTAAACCTATTTCACGTCTATCCTCATTGACTGCATTTCCCCCTCAATCCATTCAAGTGTTGACCACATATAGGATGGTCATTTGGGTTGGCCCTTTTCCTGAGGCTTCTGTAAATAAGGAGGTTGATAATTAGCATTTTTAACTTGGTTAGGATTATTACCTTCTCCCTGCTTTCCTCCGCATCTCAGGTTCGGGTGGCCTCTCATCTGGGATTATAAGTACTTGAGTAAGGGTTTCCACCTCCATTCTCAATGTAATTCACATCCTTAATAAGATTTTTGATGTAATGGAAGAGAGGTTTGTCTCCACCATATATATTTGACGCACTAGATGAAGATTCTATATGGTTTAACATGTTCATTATTTGTTGGTATCTATCATCTTCTTGAACAGCTTTGACTGTGGATGGCTTCTGGTCATATGTGTAACGTTTTGTTGGCCGGTGGCAGGAATTCGTTTTCATACTCTTTATCATTTCATACGCATCATTGTATGTCTTGATCATCAAGGCTCCTCCTACAACTCCATCTAATCCTGGTTGTGCGTGTGCATCCAACCTATTATAGAACATTTGCAACCGTAGCCACTCAGGTAATCCATAGTGTGGGCATCTCTGAATTAGCATTTTAAAATGCTCCCAAGCTTCATGAAAACTATCTCCTTCTAATTGTTTAAAAGTTGCAATCCTCTTTCTGAGTTGGACCATTTTATTAATAGAGAAAGACTTTTGTAAAAAAATTCCTCCAAGCTCATCCTATGTTGTGATAGATCCTGGTTTATGTGAATCTAACAAAGAGAAAGTGTTAGCTATTAAGGAGAAAGTGTAACAAAGTTGAAGAAACCATTTTAAATACTTATTTGGGTCCTTTGCCTTTGAATAGTAAATTATTTTGGATCATCTAGGTCATTGTTGGTTTGATCTCAAAATTATTAGCCATGATGGCCAGCCTTGTTATACTTCTTTAAACCATCTCTAGACTTCATAGTGCATAGTCATTTTGGGGTTCTTTCATTGCGCGTCGTATGTATATTCGCGGGTAGTTACAGTGGTGGTAATGGTGGTGGTAGTGGTAAGTCTTCTGGGTTATTATTGTTAATTTCATCAAACAACGGGTTATCTCATGGTGGTAAATTGCCTGCAATAGGCTGTTGGTTCTACATCTGTTGTTGCTACTATTGTTGTTACTGTCGATGATTCCTACGAATTATTCTTTCTGGATCTGTGGCTGGCTCTGTAGGTGTTTCCCTACTACGAGTCATACACTAAACCAAAAAGAGAATAAAAGGTGTTAACAACAATAAGAAAAATAAAATTGTATCTATAATTTAAAAAATTCCTAATTATTCAATTTACTACAAAAATTAAAATCAATCCAGTAATGTTAACTCACCGAAAATGCCGCCAACAACTTGACCGCCTCTGGACGTACCAATGTCCAAAGTGAAAATCTTACACAAAATATGTTAAATATGTTGTGTCTGCAAATATACGGGTCAGGTTGTACTATATTTAAAATGAAGCAGGTGAGTACTCCAAGGATCATATCCAAGGGAGGGGAGAACTAAATTAATCTTAACCTAAGCACGAATAAAGCTAAGTAGTGCTTTAAATAAATTATATTACGAATAAACATAAAGAAAGATTTTTGGTATTTTTATAAATAAAGAATAAAATATTATAAAGGGAAGACTTTGAGAAATTTGATATAGAAACTAAATCAAATATGAGCATGGATGTTTAGCTTGCTTCGGTTGTCATAAATAATTGTTGCTTCGGGTTCCTTGTTCAATCAACTATTCGTTACCCTAGCAGGATCTCTCAATATTCCACTAGAATAATGAGTCAGAAAGAACTATTTATCACTCAACCTCACAATCTAGATCAATTCAGGGCTAAGGTGTTCACGAATACGCTATACCAATTTTGGGTTAATTTCAACCTAGATGACTTTCTAGGGTCATCAAGCCTATGGTTTAAGTTCTTCCTCTCCCAAACAACTTATCTGCTAAGGAAACCTTGCACAACAATTAGTTAATCATAACTCCATTGCTAAGCCCCCCATAAGAGGATTAGTTCCTCATGGATCTCAGAAACATAATAAACTTGATATAAAAGATAAACATTAATAGCAAATCAAGAGACGAAGGTTTAAGAGAATCCTGAATTGTCTTTAATTGAAGCACGAAATTTGCAAAGAATTGATCAAGTTCCAAAATCAGATCTCCCGACAAATACAAGACTGAAAATAACTTAAAGCCTAAGAAAAAGGAAAAACTGAAATTATAAGGAAAATTAAAAAGTATCAAAAGTTGTTCATAATAAGTGGTAAATGAGCCTATTTATAGAGATAGTTTTGTCGTTGTCCTTAACCCTAGGTTAGCTGAAACTCTTGTGTTTAACGTTTGATTATGCAGACCAAAAGTGCCCTGGCTCATAAGTATTCCTGGTACAAGACCGATGTCACGACACCCTAGAGCCTATGTCGCGACATCGAAGGCAGTATGTTTGTACTCAGGGTAGTTTCAGGAGTGTGTCGCGACATCTCCTGGTTTTCTCGTGACACTGAAGGTAGTCTTGGAATTGTGCTTTATACTCCCTATGTTGCAACATCAAACTCCCCGTGTTGCAACACAGCTACTAGTATTGAGTTGGTACGCCCTCTAATGGTCTCTTGCTCACTTACAAAGTATATTAGCTCACCCTTAGGCCTCTTTTGGCCCCTAAGGTCAATAAAAGACTCAAATTACACTTTTATTAAATGTAAATGAAATTCTAAAACCTCAAGTAAAACATAATAAAATGCTTATATTCAAGCTCCTCAAATGCGAAAATTAGTTTAGTCTGCTACACCTAATTATGGTAGATCATCCTCAAAACCCAAATCTGGTAAATTTTAATCGACCCTAATTGGTAAAATTTGTAATTGAGGAATAAAAGAATTTTGAGTTTAAAATGTGTAATGTTATTTTAGAATGAAGAAGCGTATTAGTGGCAGGCAACCCTAACATTAATAATACCGAAAAACTGAGATGTGCATTCATGTTGAATGAAACTTGAACGAAGGACATAAAATGATTAAGATATGAAATGAAAAAGATTGAGCCAAGTCAAAAAGTTGAGACACCGAAAAATACAACGTGATTAGATTTTCCCCAACTCTTCATCTAAGCAGATGAGAGATTTTAGAAGTTAATTTTTTGCCCTATAGGAAATCTAAGGAAAGATATGTCTAAACAGAGTTATTCGAGAACTCAATCTACATCAGTGGCTAGTACAAGTAGTGTTTGGAACACGAATAAACTGGTTTGTGAAAATTACAGCAAAAATCCTTTGAGGAAATACAGAGTGAGAATAGGAACCTTTTTCGAATGGGACTTCATCGAGTGTTTGATGAAGGATTGCCCAATAAAATCAAATGATATTAGTCATTAGACTGTTAAACAAATGTTAGTTTTTGTAGAGAAGTAAGAAACTAAGAATTAATAGTAATGTTGGAACCAGTCATGGTGAGACTAAAGATACAACGTTGAGATTTGAAGCTCGTACACTAGTCAAAGCTTATGTTATCCAAGCTTAAGAAGAGGCTACGATTCTTGAAACTATAGCTGATTGATATTATCCTCGGTACAGACTGGTTAGCTCTACATGATGTTATATTCAATCATAAGCAGAAAAAGAATACTTATGAGATGTCAAAAGAGTGGAACGATAAATATGGAAACAAATAGATTGGATTGTTCGACCAATATCATATCAACAATATTAGCCTGAGTATTGAGAGGAAAGGGTTTTAAAGTGTATTCGACTACATTTTAGATACCATAGTATCAGAATCAAAGATGGAATAAGCTTTGACAGTTCTAAATACACTAATGTATTTCCTAAAGGATTGCGAGGTTTACCGTCAAGGTGAGAAAAGTTGAAATTGTTATTGAAGTAACAGTTGGAACTGCTTCGATCTTGATTACACCGTAGAAAATACACTGATGTATTTCCTAAAGGATTGCGAGGTTTACCGTCACGGTGAGAAAAGTTGAAATTGTTATTGAAGTAACTGCTAGAACTACTTCGATCTCGATTACACCGTAGAAAATAGTACAGAAAGAAAGGAAATGATTGAAAGAATGGTTGCAACAATTATTTGACAAGGGATTTGTTTAACTAAGCATGTCAACTTGGAGTGTGTCAATGTTATTTATGAAAAATGAAGCTAAAATTATGAGATTGTATATTGATTACAGATAGTTGAGTAGAGTCATCATAAAGAATAGATACAAGTTACTCTGTATTGCCGACATGTTTGATTAGTTAAAGGTAGCTACCGTATCTAAAAAAACAGATTGAATCTCGATCAGATTGTTGTTAACTTTGAGTTATGATTCAGATGTTTGAAGATTTCTTTCAAGACTTGATTTAAACAATGAGAGGTTTTGATAACACCATTGGGATTATCGAAGTTCAGTTGCTTTATAAATCTAATAGGCAGAATTTGTTAGTTGTATCTGAACTGAATTGTTGCTTGTTATTAATGATATTATGTTTATGTGAGGAATGAAATTGAACATGATCAGCATCAGAAAGTAGTGATATATATATTACGAGAGAAACAATTATATGAGAGGATCAGTAATTATGAGCTTTGATTTTGAAAAGTAAATTTTTTCTGGGTCTTTTGATAATAGTTGAAGATATCCGAGTTACTACGAATCAACTCATGATAAATGTGGACTAGGGAATCTCTGGGAAATACTATAAAAGTGTAAAGCTTTCTAAGATTTAATTGATGTTACAAATGAATTGTTCAAGCTTCTTGACGATAACTCTACCACTGACAAAGTTGTTACAGAAAAATGCCAGTTTTGTTTAGTTGAGTAAAATGCCAGCAGAGTTTTGAGCAATTGAAGCTATTTTAACAGAACTTCTAAAATTGAATCTGAGATAGCATAGATGTCTAGAGTTATTGAAAAATTATGATCTGATCATCGGTTATCATTCGAGTAAAAGTTGATTTGATGACTGATTTACAGAGCAACAAATATCTAAAAGTTGGAAATATTCACCTGATTTCAGAATATAATGGTTTTATTATTGCTAAGATGAGATTTAAACCGTTACTTCTTCACCAAATACGAGAGTTACAACCAAATTATTTGAATTTGTAAGCTAAACGAGAATAGATTCAAAATGGTTAGGTTAGTGATTTTAGTGTTGAAAGTGATGATAGTTTGTCCTTTAAAAACAGAATATGTATGCCGAATGATTCTGAGATAAAAAAAGATATCTGCAGGAAGCTCATAACAGTGTTTACTCAATTCATCCATACATCAATCAAATGTATAATAAGATGAAACAAAGATACTAATAACCGGGTATGAAATGAAAATTATTTAAGTTTGTAACAAGATGTTTGGTATGTCAGCAAGTGAGAGTTGAGCATCAGGTCCCACCAGGTTGGCTACAACCTATCATAATTGCTGAGTGGAAATAGGAATGTGTTATGATGGAATTGTTAACAAATGAAAAAAATTACCTTACTTTATTCCGTTCTAAACAGATTATTCACTTGAGAACTAACTGAGTTATATGATTCTGATATTGTTAGATTGCACGACGTGCTGTTATTCATTATTTTGACCATAATTCGAGCCTTGGGTACTAGATTAAATTTCAGTACTACTTTTCATTCGCAAATAGATGACTAGTCAGAACAATAGAAGATATGTTTCGGTGTTGTATTATTGAATTTGAAAGTAGTTGGAAGAATATTTACCATTGACTGAATTTGTTTATAATAATAACTATCAATCCAGTATCTAAATGACACCATATGAGGTTTTATACGAACGTAACTACAGAATTTTGTTGTATTGGTTAGAGTTGAGAGAAAGAAACATTATAAGGATTGATATGATTCGTGAGACAAACGATAAATCAGGGTTATACAAGACTATTGAAAGTCGTCCCATATCTATAGAAATTGTATGCAGAATTGAAGAGCAAAGTTGTCGAATTTCAGATCGTTATTAAAATAAAATGATATCGTCACAATACGGAAGAGGATATGAGGAAAAATTTGTTGATTAGTCCCTAGGGAGTTGTTTTTTGTCATCTTGACCAGGTACAAAAAAGGAAACTAAAATAATAATGTCAATGCCTTATATTAATAGATAAGGTAAAACGAGTATGTGATTACAATTATCTCATGATTGGTCTTTGGGCATACTCTAACATTAATTACCTTTCTATATGTCGAAATCAAAAGAAAATAGAAGAAAATTGTTAATAAGAATAAAGAAAACAAATGTATCTATAATTTATTAATTTCCTAACTATTCTATTAAGATGTAAAAATTAAAATCAATTTAGTAACATTGCCTACTCGGCAATGGCATCAACAACTTGACTGGCTCCGGACGTACTAACGTCCAGAGTATGAATACTGCAACTAAAAATATATGAAATCGAGATGGTGTCCGCAAGTACATGGTCAAGTTGTAATATAGTTACAACGGAGTGGGTTAGTACTCCGAGGATCATACCCAAAAGGAGGCATGTTACTAAATTAATTCTAACCTAAACGCAGATAGATCTAATTAGTACTTTAAATAAACTATATTATGAATAAACATAAATAAGGTGATTTTTATTTTTATAAATAAAGAAATAAAAATAACAAAAACATAAATAAAAAAGACTTTGAAAAACTAATTTATAAAGTTAATAAATTCTAGGCATGGGTGGTTAGCTCGCTTCGGTGGTTATAACTAATTCGTAGTTCGGGTTTCTACTCAATCAACTAGTCATTATCCTAGCAGGATCTCTCGATCTTCCACTAAACTAATAAGTCAGCAAGAACTACTTATCTCTCGACCTCACAATCCAAACTAGTTTAGGGATAAGGTGTTCACAGATAGGTCATGCCAATTTTGGGTTAATTTCCACCTAAATGACTTCCTAGGGTTGTCAAGCCTAGGGTTTAAGTTATTCCTCTCCTAAACAGTTAACCTGCTAAGAAAACCCTACATACTAATCAATTAATCACATGTCCACTCACTCATCCCCTATAATTGGATTAGTACCTCATAGATCTCATGAACACAATAAACTTGATGATAAAGATAAACATAAATAAAAAATCAAGAGAAAGGTTTAAGAGAATCCTAAATTGTATTGATTGAAGCGCAAAATCCACAATCATTTGATCATGTTTACAACTCACGTTCTCTAATTAACACAAATAGAAAAGAACTAAAATAAACCTAAAGCTTAAAAGAAAAGGAAAACATAAAGCTAAATTTACAAAGAAAAACTTAGAATGTAAAAGTTGTCCTCAACAAGTGTTTAAGAGCATATTTATAGAGTTAGGGTTTTTGTGGTCTTCAACCCTAGGTCAGCTGATGCTTTTGTGTTTAATTTTCTTTGTGTGGACCAAAACGCCTTTAGCTTGTAAATGCTTCACATACAAGGCTAATGTTGCGACACCCTAATCGCTATGTTACAGCATTAAAGGCAATATGCATGGTTTAGGGGTAGCTTCAGGGGTGTGTCGCAACATCCTATGGCTGTGTCCCGACACCAAAGGCAGTATAGCAATTCTGGCATTCTGCTCCCTATGTTGAGACAGTGAACTCCTCGTGTTGCAACACAGAAACCAGCTTTGAGTTCCTATGCCTTCGAATGGTCCCTTCACACTTACTAAGTACGTTAGCTCACCTTTATGCCTTATTTGGCCCCTAAAGATAATAAAAGACCCAAAATACACTTTTTATTGAATTTAAACTAAAATATAAAAACTTAACTAAAACATAATAAAAGTGTTTGTATTCAAGCTCCTCAAGTACGAAAATTAGTTTATTCTGCTACATTGAATATTTTTCATCTCTTTCCAGTGTCTCTTTCCAATATCATGTTATTCAAATATGATTCGGTGTTGCTTCTTTGAAAAACCATTACTTTAATGATCCATTCTTTTTTATGTAATTCTAACTTATTAATGCTAACAATCTTCATATTCTTACCAATAATTTTTCTTAGATGCTTCTTGATCAAATATGTCTAACTACTGGACATTATTTATAAAACTAAACTTAAATTTTATTTGATATATAAGTCTCATATTAAATGAGTGATAATTAAGATGCTTAAAGTTCTATTCAACTAGTATTTCAATTTTATATCAATAAAATTAGCACAACTTTTTTTATGTCAAAATTTTTAACTAATTATTGTAATTTAAATTATATTTATAACAATTTTTTCCTTACATTTTATATTTCAAATTCTATTCAAATAATAACTCTATTTCAAAATTAGCACAACTTTTATATAATGATTATAAATTAAATTATAATTATTTTTAAATGTATAATTACCACAATTTCTATTTTACGTTAATTATTTAATTAATAATTTTAAATAAAATATTATAATTATTTTTAAATATCATTATAATTGTAACACCCCTAACCCCTCTCCGTCGTCGAATTAGGGTCACGGGCATTACTAACACGTCATACAATTAATCAAATCATATCATACTAGAATATTATACAATCGAATGATGATTCATGCTATGCAATGCTAAACTTGGTGTAACAACCCGATTTTTAGTGGTGACTGAACAGTGGTTTTGGGACTATAAATTTTTATTGTATCGACTTGTAAATATTATTTTTAGAATATTTATAGAGTTAATACAGTCGTATTAAATTTTTGTTTAAAAATATTATCGTTTAGATAGTTAATTAAACAAAAAGACTAAACTAAAAAAGGTGCAAAACAAGTTAATTAATGCATTTAGGTGATTAAATGGGTTAATTAATAATTAAGGAAGGACTTAAGAGATAATTAAACCCTAGTTATATTTTGGATGGCAATTAGAAAGGAAAAATGATATAAAAATGTCATGTTTAATGGCAAAATGGTAAATAAGTTAAAATTAATTAACACAAATTGAAACATTAAATCATTTCTCTTCATTCTTCTTCAACTCTTGGCCGAAACCACCATTTTTGACATAGGAAGTTTCGGTTGCTTCTTCTTCTTTTTTTGCATGGTATGTAAATTTACTCATTTTCTTGTAATTTATATGTTTTTGAGATTGTTACAACTAGGTCCAACTAGCCTGTACCTTTATTTTTTATTCTGTTAAAAATTTTGGAAGTTTCCATTGATGAATATTGAATGTTGTTGATGAATACCATGTTTTCGGAACTTTGATTATGTTATTTGATGATTTTGTAACGTGATTTTTGTTAAATTTTGATTTTAGGATTAAATTGTAAAAATTTCAAAATATTAGGGTCTGATAGTGAATTTGATGTTTATTACGGGCTTTTGAGGGCCTAGCATATTTGGATAAATATTTATTTGAAAAAAAGGTTAATTTGATGAATTTAGGGTTAAAAGACTAAATTGTAAAAATTATAAAAGTTTAGGGTAATTGTGTAATTTTGGAAAAAAGGGTATTAATTGTAAAATGGAGTGGAAATGGAATATATGCTGATAAATAAATAATTTTATATTTTAGGTTAAGATCCTGTAGATACTCGAGGAAAAGGAAAAATTATGGAATAGTCCCTACACTTCTGTAACATTTACAATTTGGTCCAGGTAAGTTCGTACGATTTAGAATTTAATATCAAAATAAATTAATGAGTAGTCTAACATGTTACGATTTATATAATTATCTTAATTGTGATGATGAATGGTAATTTTAGGTTTAATATTGAATTTGATCATCGGATTGATTTGAACGCGGGATAGAGTACAGTTGGGATTTGGTGCGTTATGGTGGTTCGAAGTGGAGATGGTATTGGAAGGATATATTTTTATATTGTCCGAGTAAATCGAGGTTCAGCATTTCTTATGAACTCTTGTGTTATACTCTTTATTTGGTGTGCTGGTTGGATTAGCTCTTATGAGCATTGGTGTGATGGTTGGTTTGACTCTTATAAGCATTGGTGTGATGGTTGGTTTAGCTCTTATGAGCATTGGTGTGATAGATGGATTGGCTCGAGTGAGCATCTAGTGTATTTGGTTGGACTAATGATGTACTTCTATCCGTAAGTCGTTCTTTGAGTTAAAAATCTCGATAAGTTAACTTGTTGAGTAACTCTGATGAATTTTCCATATATATTTGGGATTTGAATTAATTAATTATGAATTACCATTTGAGATTGTGGATGACAGAAAACTTTTAGGGTTATTATATTACTTTTTTAATTGTTATATTTATTTCGGTAAGATTTATCGATTTAATAAGTCGAACTTACTAAGCTTCATTGAGCTTATTTGTGTTAAACTTTGTTCTTGTAGATACTCGAAGGTTGGACAATCGGATCAGCACTCAAGTCACACTATCCAGCTCAAATCAGTAGCTTTTGAATGTTTACTTCAGGTTATATGGCATGTAATAGATTGAATGATGATACAAATGTTTGGATTTGTAATTAGCTAAGTATGAATTTGGTTGTACAATTTGCTTTGGTTGATCTTCTTTTGGTACTTTTGGTATTTTATTAATATGTGTTAGTATGTGCATTTGATACTTGCTAGAATGGATAAAAGTGTATATGATGAATTGGTTGTTAAGTAGCTAAGATATGGTATGTTTGAGTTGGTGATTATAGGTGATATCTTGAATGAATTAATAGGTTCAATTGATGTTATGTTTTGATATAAATATATACTTGTGGTACCAATGAGGGTACATTGGTTAGGCACTGAATTAGGTTGATTTTGGTTTGTTTTTTTGTAATATTAAAGTCAATTTTGATAGGTATTTGATTGGTAAATGGTTTGCTTAGGTTCCAAGTAAGATTGAAATGGTAAACTTGTTGATTAAGGTATATTTTAGGTCCACACGGCCTGAGACACGGGCATGTGTCTCAGCAGTGTGTGACACACTGCCATGCAACACAGTCGTGTGTCCCCTATAGGTTCAAGGTATGCAAGTCAGGCTGTCACACAACCTAGCAAACGACCTAGCACACGAGCGTGTGGCTTGGCCGTGTGACCCAAGTCAGTGAGTTACACGAGCATGGACACAAGCTGGGGCACAGTCGTGTGTCCTTATTTCGAATCTCCACACGGCCTGAGACACAGGCGTGTGTCTCAGCCCTGTGAGTCACACGGCCATGTGACCCCTGCAGTTCAAATTTTTCAACTTTTTCCTAAAATTTTCAAATGTTTTCGATTTAGTCCCGAATTGTTTTCAAAGTGTTTTTTTAGGCCTCAAAGGCTCAATTAAGGGACATTATGAATGTATTGGAATGTAATTAGATTATGTTTGCATTGATATATGAATTGAATGGTTTCCTATTTCGTTAGTACGGTAATGCTCCGTAACCCTATTCTGGGGACAGATACGGATTAGGGGTGTTACACTTGGTCTTCCACTGTCTACACTCTTATCACTATTTATACATTGCTAAACTTATTCTTCCACTGTCTACACTCTTATCACTATTTATCCCTTCTTGAATGTTAGAATTCGAATACATATAAGACTATTCCAATTATTAGCATTAAAGTATTAGTTCACACTCCATCTACGATTATCTTTTTAATTTATCTTCGATGATGTTAGTGGAATGCACTTAATTTAGGTTTATTGATCCACCCCAATACAGAATAAAAATTACTCTTGCATCCCCTATTTCGAGTCTACGAAACCTTAAAAGTAGTTTAAAAACAGGTAGGGACTAATTTAAAACAATTCTGGAAGTTTAGGAAATAATTACAAAAATTTTGATACATGGGTCACACGCCTATGTGCCTCACACGGTTGAGACACACGCCCATGTCTCAGGCCGTGTAACAATCGAAATAGAGACACACGCCCATGTGTTCAGGCCGTGTGACTCTCAAAGTTGGGACATACGGCCATGTCCCAGCCCGTGTCCTTTCCCATGTAACTCACTGACTTGGGTCACACGCCCATGTGTGTTGCCCGTGTGTGACACATGCCCATGTGTGTGGCACACGCCCGTGTGGCTAGGCTGTGTGCAACTAAAAGTACCTTAAAGCTCAAGTTTACCAATTCCTACTTACTTGGGCACTAAGAAGTTCAATTACCAATCATTTAACCTATTCAAAACATGATTAAACATGCCCAAAATACACCAAATGCACCACCTAATATGCCTAACCAATGTACCCTCATTGGTACCACATTTTATTTGTTCAAATACATCAAAAACACATCAAACATTCAAGACTTTCATTCATATCACATTTACCATATTTGAACTAACTATCAACTTTCGAAGTTACCAAATATGAAGCTAAGCACATACCAAGAATTATGCTAAGCTACCAAACTTTAAACTATCACATACCAAAATGTAAACTAGGCTAACATACTAACATAGCCTCAACCACAACCATATACACATTTAACCACCATTTCACTAGCAACTAAGTTAACATCTTATAAACAATATGAACAAAAGACTTCCTAGGTACATGCCATTACAAAATGAAATATCATCACATTTGAGCTCGGGATTTGTGATTTGATGCTGAGTTGGCAATTATTCAAACAGTACCTAGCCTATGCATGGAAAACAAAATCGCACGTTGAGTAAAACTCAGTGGTATTTTTATAACTCGAATAACATAAACTTGATATAAGTATTTAAAATGCAAAATGCAACAAGTAAGCTATGTTCATGTGTTTCAATTCAATAGTATAATTTTTGTTCATTCCTTATTCACATCTACTAAGATTTTCACATGTTCGAATATATAAGTATATATCAATGGCATCTCATCTCATGCAATGGCATGATTCATATCTTTGATCAATACTTGAATTCATTTCACATCTCAATCCATCATTTCATATCTCATTTCTCATGCCATAATCATTTCTCATATTTGCCATTTTAATATTTTCTCATCTCATATTCATTTCTCATCTTTGTCATCTCAATATCAATCACATAAATAATTATTTTACCTTCCCCTATTAACACGACATAGACTCAGAGGGATACATGGATCCAACCAACACACCAGTTTGGCACCCAATGCCTCATCGGATAAATTCGAAGTAATAACTACACCCAACGTTATATAAATTGACACCCAGTGTCTCATCGGTTAAACCAAAGAAAATTGGCACCTAGTGCCTCATCGACTCGAGGTCAAAGTAATCGCTGAACTCTTCCTATCCTATGGCGTGCCATCTATATCTGACTCAGCCCGATACAGTTAATAGGGATTTATTTCACTTTTCAATACAACCAATGTCTCAATTTCATGAATGTATATCATCACATATAAGCATATATTCAATTTGATAATAATCACATTTTTCTCAATACACATATATTGATAATCAATATATTTCATAATATACAAAATCAATCCATTTCATTTCTACTTAATTCATATTATAGAAACACAAACCGTGATTTTCGAGCTATTCAACATTGATTTTATCCTTCCCCTTTTTACTCGAGGATTCTAGTACGACGTTAGCTACAGAAGAAAACAATTAAATCACATTAATATTACATATTTCAACTTCACATTAAATTTCAATTTTCACACTATATTTTGCTTATTCTTCAATTTAGTCCCTAAATTGAGACTAATTAAAATTTTCACAATTAACTTCATATTTTTATACTAATTTCACTCTAAACCACATTTAGCTTCCTCTTTTCCAATTTGACCCGTAATTTCAAAATTTTCACAATTTAGTCCTTAGTGTTCAAAATCAACAATTAATTCCACAATTTAGTCCTTTTCCATTTCTAACTTAAAAATCTATCTATTTAATCCCTAATACTTAAACTATTCAACAATGTCAACATCTAAAATCTTGAACAATACTAAAAATTATAATATGGATCGGGTAGCCCTAAGTACCAGGACTCCAAAAATATAAAAATTATAAGTATAGGGACTAAATTGCACTAACCAATTTGAGTTCCAAACCCCTAATGTCGTGCGTTCTCTTCTCCTTTTTCTTTCTTTCTTTTGTTTAATTTGCATGCATCCACTTTCATTTTTATTTCATTTAATTTGTTTTCATTTTTTTATTATTATAATATAACATATATAATATATATACATGAATTTACACTTAACCATATTCGGTCACCTATACACAACCATTTATTAAATGGTTTAATTAAATGGTTTAATTGTTACTTTAGCCCCTTTAGTTTATTTCAATTTATAATTCAACTTTTAACCCTTACACGATTTAATCCCTGTACCTTTATAACTCCTAATTTCACAAAATTCACTAATCCAAAAATTAGTTAGCTACCCAACTAACTTCGTAAATATTTAATTAAATATTTATGAGTCCAGTTTATAAAAACGGAGTCCCAAAAATATATTTTTTGAAACCTCCAACTATCGAGTCGTTACAATAATAATATAATAAAAAATAAAATATATCTTTACCAATTCAAAAGTTTTTTTTTCAATTTATGCTTTTATATATATTATAAATATATGAACTTAAACCTCATTGATTTCTTCGCTCTAAAAAATAAATTTAAATATTAGTTATTAAAAATATTGCCATGAAATTAGAAGTGGAAATATAATAAGAAGCATCAATATCATAACATAAAATATGAATAAATGGAAATATTTTGAAATTGGTAATAAAATTTTCATCATGAGATATTATTATTATTATTATTATTATTATAGTTTAAACAATCATATGACTTTAAGTCTCTACACTTCGTACATTTTGAATTTAGTTCTCCAAATTTTATTATTGAGAATTTAATCTCTCAGTTTTATGGGTTTAAAAATTTGCCTTCAAATTATATAATCGCGTAATATTTTAATTGAAAAGCTAACAATATTAATTATTTGAACTAATTAGTAAGACTATAACAAACGCAGAAATTATAATATTAAAGTATAAAGATTAAATATTAAATTTAAATAAGTATCAAAATTTAACATTAATTATTTTTTCATAAAATTAAAATAAAATAAAATTAAAAAAAAAGGCGCTGGTGGGTGTGTGCTATGTGTCTTAAGGAGAAACGTCTTTTGGACCTTTAGATATAAAATTTTGAGCATATTTTAAAGACTTAAAAAAAAAAAGAACAGGTGTCAAAAAGATAAAAGGTTTTAGACACTTCTTTTATATTTAAGCATATTTTAAAGACTAAAACTGAAATTATTTCATTAGTGTGGAATCTAAAAATAAAAATAAAAAATTGTTCGTTTAGTTGGAAAGATGTTAAATTATTATTATTATTATTAAATCTAAAAAATTTCAAAATCATAACAACTTGTTTCTGTGATATGAGGAATTAAAAAAGTTTAGAGTGGCTACCGGTTGGAGGGTAGATAATATCCATCGACTATATAGTATATACGCTGTAAAAATGATTAAGAAATAGTGATTGATCTAATCTAAATTTGTTTAAAAATGCATGCATTTATTATATCCCGCAATAAAAGGAATAATAAACTTGTTTAACCTTGCTATATAACTTTTGTGAAATTAAAATACTATTCAACAAAAAACATGTTAGAGATAATTTATTTGTTACATTGGTACAAGTAAGTTAAATTTTTTATATATTTTTAAATTTGTTATGAATACCTTATTAATTCTATCTACATGAATATTAAGTTTTGAAGTACTTTAAATTTTTATAGTCATTAGAAGTAGATCTCTATTTCATTTATACTTCTTATGCATATAAATAGAGACTTTAAAAAAGCCTTGTAAATATTATCATTAATTAATAAAATACGCTCTCTCTTTTACTCTCTTATGTTCTTTGTTCTTTATTCTCTATCTTTTTATTTTATAACAAAATTATATTTAAAAATACATAAATAGAACATGTGACAAATTTTCGATTCTAATTATAAAATTATATTTTCAAAACGTTTATAAAACAAATTTAAAACCTCCTTGAAAATAGATTGTAACAAAACCGGGTTTCTACTTATTTTTTGGATTAATAAATATTTTAATTATCTAAAATAATAATAAAAGTACAAAAGATTTTATCAAAAAGAAAGAGAAAATAGTAGAAAGTCTAATTGAAGACCTCTTTCAAGTAGTGGCCTCGTAGACTGGTTTGACACAGGAATTCTCCTTGCATAGAAGCCTCCGTCTAAACTTTAATTATATACTAGAATGTTTTGCCCGCTTCAATTGTTTTAATTATAATAGTTATTAATTATTTATTAAATTTGTAATATATTAAAATAATTAATATGGGCTAAATTCTAAAATATAGCAAACTATAGGATCAATACTAAAATTGTACCATTATCTTAAGGGGGAAAACAAGAAAAAGGACATGTGTCGACAAAATTACTTACAACCTTGTTTTTATATAAATAACTAATGAAATTATACCTGATATTAAATTATATAAAAATAAAGTATGAAAATTAATTCTTAAATTCAAATAAGCAGCAAAATTAAAATTTTACCTTTTTATGTAATCTAAATAAAATAAAGAGTTTAAAATTAAAATTTAAAATTTAATCATTAATATTTATAGCGGAAAAGAAAAAATAAACTTTGGACAAGTGTCCAAGAATGAAACCCCTAAGGCATTCCTTTTATATATGATAGTATATATATATATGATATTTGTGTATCAATAAAATTAAAGTTAAATTCTAAAGATAATCTATATACTTAGCGATTTCTGCTGGTTTATTCTCTCTACTTTTATTTGCTTAAAATTGATTTTTCTATTTTTTATTTGTTTATTTTCAATTCCTTCGTTACCTTTGTTAAAAACTTAGGTACAATTATGAATTTAGCCCCTTCAATAATTTGACCCCTACTCTTTTTCTTTCTCATATCAAATTATAAAAATATTCAAAAAAAATTAAAATTATATTTAAGGATTATAGCTTGGTTAATTTTTTTATAAGATTTCCTAAATATCTCTGATACGAGCTAGAAAGTTATAAAACGGTGCGTTTTGGGATTTGAGGAAATAATGGGTAAAACGGAGCGTTGCACGTTAGTAATACGGCGAGTTTTATTATTTTGTTTTTGCCACGTCATATGTTTGTTATTTCTTTTTCTTCTTAAGCTGAAATTGCATGAGTAAGGCAGTTATGAAATGAATGGAATGAAACAGAATTCTTCTTCTTCTATTCTTTTTCTTCTCTAAATCCGTTCTCTCTTTCAAATTTCTATTGGATTTTCTAGCTTCTATCAAAGGTATCAGAGCTCTTTGATCTTGTCAATGGCCGGTGATGGGATTTCTACGAGGTTAGAGCTTGTCTATGGGATTTCATCGGTAATTTCATTACATGCTCTCACCGGTATCCAGGGCCATAATACGATGAGAGTTGCTGCTCGGGTAGGCTCTCTCTTAGCTATTATTTTGGTTGACTCCGGGAGCACCCATAATTTCATAGATGCTAGGTTGGTTAATCGCCTATCTTTACCTATAATGCATCAAGCGCAGCTAAGAGTGTCAGTGGCAAATGGGGAATCGCTGTTCACTAGGGGAGTCTGTAAAGGGGTGTTATGGGAAGTTCAAAATCGTAAGTTTGAGACGGACTTCATGATTTTACCATTAAAGGGATGTGACATGGTGCTTGGGGTTCAATGGTTACTTTCTTTAGGTGACATCATTTGGAATTTTAGTTCGTTGACCATGCAGTTTACGCTCAAGAATGAAGTTTGCATAATACAGGAAATTGTTCCTGGTGCCTTGGCGATCGATAGTTTGCACTCAAATTCAAAGTGTTTTGTGACAGTGGGGCACTCCTTGGGGCCCTATGCAATGGTGTTGAGCTCCGCTAGACAAATCATGCTTTCAACTCTCGAGGGGGATGAAGCGAAAAGTGAGCTTCAAAAGCTTTTGGAAGTTTTCGCGGATGTTTTCCAGTTACCTAAGGGATTACCTCCCTCTCGCTTACATGATCATAAGATTCCTTTGAAGGATGAGAGTATGGTAGTGAAAATTCGGCCCTATCGGTATCCGGCTATTCAAAAGGGAGAAATTGAGAGACTAATCCAGGAAATGCTCCAGGCGGGTATCATCAGGGACAGCAACAGTTCATTTGCTTCTCCGATAGTGATGGTTAAGAAAAAAGATGGTAGCTGGAGACTTTGTGTTGATTATAGACAGTTAAATCAACATACTGTTAAAGAAAAATTTCCTATTCCCATAATCGAAGAGTTACTGGATGAGTTGGGGGAAGCTCGTGTGTTTTCCAAGTTGGATCTACGGTCTGGATACCATCAACTACGCATGTGGGAATCTGACATTCCTAAGACGGCTTTCAGAACACACGAGAGGCATTATGAATTCCTTATTATGCCGTTCGGCCTCACCAATGCCCCATCTAGTTTTTAAGCTCTCATGAACAGTGTTTTTAAACCATGGCTGCGGAAATTTATGCTCGTTTTCATCGATGATATACTCGTATATTCTAAGTCATGGGATGATCATTTGAAGCACTTGGAATTGGTTCTTTTGGTTCTAAGGGAACAACAGTTGTTCGCTAAAAAGAGTAAATGCTATTTTGGAACAGCCAAAGTCGAATATTTGGGCCATGTACTCTCTGAAGGAACTGTTGCTATGGATCATTCAAAGGTAGCATGCGTTTCAGCTTGGCCGACTCCACAGTCAGTGAAGGAATTGAGAAGTTTCCTCGGTCTTTCGGGGTATTATAGGAGGTTTATTCGGGGTTATGGAGTGTTGGCCAGACTACTTACAGAGTTGTTAAAGAAAAATGGGTGGGGCTGGTTGGACCAAGCCACTGCAGCTTTTCAAGCATTAAAAACAGCCTTATGCGCTGCACCTGTGTTAGCTCTACCGAATTTTCAGATTGAATTCGTTGTAGACACGGACGCTAGTGGTATCGGTGTGGGGGCAGTATTACAACAAGAAGGGAGACCCGTAGCTTTCTTTAGTAAAGCCTTGGGAGTCAGACATCAAGCGTTATCCATTTATGAAAAAGAAATACTAGCAGCACTGCTAGCAGTCAGAAAGTGGCATACGTATTTAGTGGGGCGACATTTCAAAATAAGGACTGACCATCAAAGTTTACGCTTTCTGTCCGACCAAGCAGCAATCACTCCCTTTCAACAACGTTGGGTTGTGAAGATGCTTGGGTATGATTTTGAGATATCATATAGGAAGGGTAGCAAGAATAAGGTCGCGGATGCCTTGTCTCGACAACCCCATTTTGAACAAAGTCAGTTCCTTTCGTTATCAGCTAGTTCACCTATTTCTGAATTATTGCAACAGGTACAACAAGAATATACGCTTGATGGGAAGCTGAATAAAATCATTCAAGGGTTACAACAAGCCAATGGTCAAGGTGACAAATTTTCTTGGGATGGCCGATTCTTGCGTCGGAAGGGAAAAATCATGGTGGGAAAAAATATGCAGCTGAGACATCAATTATTTCAGCATTTTCATGCTAGTGCAGTGGGTGGTCATTCGGGGCTACAAGCTACTACGAAAAGGTTGACAAGTTTGCTATTCTGGAAGGGGTTAACCACGGATGTGAAACGGTGGGTTCGTGAATGCTCGGTTTGTCAAAGATGCAAGAGCGACTCTGTGGCTTCTCCGGGGCTTCTCCAACCTTTGCCTATACCTAGTCGAGCTTGGTCAGTCATCAATTTAGACTTCATTGAAGGCTTACCATTGTCGAGTAAGAAAAATTCTATTTTGGTAGTGGTGGATCATTTAACTAAATACGGTCATTTCCTGGGTTTGACTCACCCTTATACAGCTAAGGAAGTGGCACAGGAATATATGAGCCATGTTTACAAACTTCATGGCATGCCAGATTCGATTATCTCAGACAGGGATAAAATTTTTGTGAGCAAATTCTGGCAGGAGTTATTTCATCGGGCGGGTACTAAGCTATTGTTGTCCACAGCCTACCACCCACAAACGGATGGTCAGACTGAGGTGTTGAACCGTTGCCTTGAAAGCTACCTACGATGTATGACTGGAGAGACTCCCACCAGTTGGTTCCGGTGGTTACCATTAGCGGAATGGTGGTATAACTCTTCTTTCCATTCTTCTATTCAACTCACACCCTATGAAGCTCTTTATGGGTAGCCTCCACCTTCACACCTGCCATATCTTGCTGGGGTTTCTTCGGTGGCTGTTGTTGATAGGAGTCTGCAAACTCGTGAAGCTGCAAGGAAATTGTTACATTTCCATTTAAAACGGGCTCAAGGGCGCATGAAACAATTGGCAGACAGGCATAGGAGTGAGAGGAGTTTCAAGGTTGGAGATTGGGTCTATTTGAAGTTACAACCATATAGACAACACACTGTTCGGAAAGTCCTCAATCAAAAGTTGTCCCCTAAGTACTATGGGCCTTTTCCCGTGCTTAAGAAAGTTGGTGAAGTAGCGTACACCTTGCAGCTACCCACGGGATCTCGTATCCATGCAACCTTCCACGTATCGCAACTGAAGAAACACATCGGGTCAGCTCCTTCACAATCCCACTTACCCTTGGTAGAGGTTCATGGTGCTTTACAAAAGGAACCGGTCAGAATCATTGAGAGGCGGATGGTGAAAAGAGGGAACCAAGCGGTCACTGAAGTTCTTGTGGAGTGGGTAAACTCTTTTCCAGAAGATGCAACTTGGGAGTCTTTGACTGAATTACAGGCGAAGTTTCCTCATTTTCATCCTTGAGGACAAGGATTGAGTTTGAGAGGGTGGTATTGATACGAGCTAGAAAGTTATAAAACGGTGCGTTTTGGGATTTGAGGAAATAATGGATAAAATGGAGCATTGCACGTTAGTAATACGGCGAGTTTTGTTATTTTGTTTTTGCCACGTCATATGTTTGTTATTTCTTTTTCTTCTTAAGCTGAAATTGCATGAGTAAGGCAGTTATGAAATGAATGGAATGAAACAGAATTCTTCTTCTTCTATTCTTTTTCTTCTCTAAATCCGTTCTCTCTTTCAAATTTCTATTGGATTTTCTAGCTTCTATCAGTCTCAAATAAAAAATATTGAAACTTAATATTAAATAATTAATCACCATATTAGAAATTAATATTCAATTACTTATGAGTTTATCCTTATATGATGCATGCACGAATGAGGTGAAACTTATTAAATTTCATTCACATAATCTGCCAATTTTCAAGTTTGGGAAATCAGCACTTGCAACGACTTTTTAGATGAGATCCAAAAATTTCTAGGTTTAGATGTCTTCATGGCATTCAAAGATCTATCTATTACCTTCAAAACACACTTTAAATCACTAGATTTTAAATTTAGGAGCTCAAGATATGACCAGTTTAGTGAAAATTACGCGAGCAGAATTTCTGAACATTATTATTACAGAAATTATGAGTTCAGGGCTTTTAATTCGAGTTTAAATCATATTGGATTTGATTTTTAGGCTTAATTTTTATTATATATGAGTTCAATAATGTATTTATTAGGTTTTATTATTTTATTATTTATTTATTCCAAAATTTGTATATTATTTAAATACTTTAAGTTGTTTAGGAGTTTTATGTTTCTTAGTCAAACAAGAAAATTTAGTTTAAAACTATCTTATTTAAGTTAATTAGAGTTTTAGTATACTTTAGAGTTTTATTTGGATGTACTTAGCTAACCTATGTAAAGGCTTCTTCATTGTTCATTAAGGACACGATTGTTTTCATTAATAAAGTTTGCAACTCTGGAAGTTAGTTTCTTTGTGCAAAATTTCTTTGTTATGATTTTTAGAAGTAGTATTCCTCTCAATTTTTTTCAAAGAGTCGTCAGAATTCATTCTTCATCTTTCAATTTGCCAAGTATTATTTCTTGGAGTATTGATTAGAGTCTTTAATTGAGTGTTGGGATTTACATCTCAAAGGGTTTAATTGGACACTTATCCAACTATCCATCACATCCATCGGTTTATTCGATTCATCTTCCACTTTTAAAATTTACCTATTTATTTATTATTTTGAATATTTATTCTTAGCTATTAAATTTCTTCTTTTAGTGTTTTCGTATTTTTTAATTCTAATTTTTTGTATTTCTTCTTTTAGGTTAGATCCAATTTTTTTCGATTATAACAAATTGAATACAACCATTGTTCCGCTTCCTCCACTCAATTCCTTATCATACACAATTGAAACACTAATTTTCCTAATGATAAACTTTGAAAAGAAATCACTCCCTTTGCACTTTCTTCTTTCATATTCCCTCAACTCTAATGGTTCCCGTAGTAATCGAAACTAAGGGCAAAAGGAAAGAAAGCCTTAATGTCTTTTTTTTTTGTATGATTTCCTTCGATTTTCTGGAGACTCACAACCTTCCATGAAACATTATTTCCATTGAAGGTTATTCTACGATTTTTGTTAAAAAAATACAATTTTTAATTCTTGTTTCTGATTTTTGGAAAAATAAAATTCAAAAACTTTATTTTTTTTTGTTCTCAATTAAATAAGGACATGCAAATCGAAAAAGGAAAATAAGTGAAAAGGGATTTAGAGTAAAAAAATGTGTCTATTTAAAATGTGCTTGTGTATATTCTTAATTGTTCGTCTCCCCCCTCTCTTTTATAAATCAAATTTGGAATCCTTTTTAAAATCAAAATTTTTAGATTACTTCAAAGTTCATTCAATCCAAATTCTCACCCAAGCCAAACTCCTACTTCCAACCTCTGAATTTATTTTTTAATTTTAAATTTTTTGTGATTTATCTTACTATTTTCTTTTAAAATATTTATAAAAATCACCTAAATGATATCATATTAACTTAAAATAAACCCTAACCTAATATTAATCTAACATTAATATTTAATATTTATCCTAATATTGTTGTCGACGCTAAGAAGAAAAAAGATAAAAAAATCGAAACTCTATCTAGTCATCTAATCAAACATTGAAAAAATTAAACCAAAAAAAAATTGTAAATTGTAGTTAGGTATTAATTTGTTGACATGTTAAAAATGCACAAAGTAAGAATGTGGATTCAACTATTTCGTTAAAGGAATTTTGATAGTGTTATTGTAAGTGACTTAAATTGTTAATAATTAAAATTAAATGATGTATTTTGATTAAAACAAAACTTTACAATCTATTTAAAAGTTGAGTTTAAATTCAATGATTTATAAGGTCAATTACCTAATATACACATTAAATCTCTAGTAGTAATGATTAATAGTATGTTTTGGATTGTTTTTTTTTTATCTTTAATTTGTTGGCGCATATGAAATTTTTTTTTAAATTCTATTTTTAAAATTTTAATAATTAAAGAAAAAAAAAGGGATCAAATTGGCAAAACTTGTAAAGATTAAGGTGCTAATTTTTTTTATGTACCTAATCTTTTAACAAAGTTAACACGGAGGGATTGAAAATTAGCAAATCGAAAAGTGCACAAATCAAAAAGCACAAGGACTATTCTCAGAATTTAACCTAAAATTAAATATACTATCTGTAACATAGTGTCCAATCATCTGTTTTGTCAGGTCCAATTATCTGTTTTGTCAGATAAACCTAATCTGTGCTAAATTAGTTCATAAGGTGAAGTTGAAACGGACCAGATATCAATTGGACTTCCGATTAATCCATTTCTGAACCAATTAGATTTTCTTCAAATTCATAAGCCAATGACTCACGATAATAACATCCAAGTTTGATAAACATATGTAATCCTGGCATTTCCTTCTTTTTTTTTTTTTTTTTTCTGGTAAAGGTTTGAACTTAACTATCTTTTTGAGTATAATGTAACTTACATTTGTTGGTCAATCTTGGCATCTTCGCTTAACCATGATGGCAATAGTATTTTTTAAGGTTTTTATTTAGTTTCATTGCTATAGATATCGTTTATCATTTCATCAAATAGGAGGAAGATGTTGATATTACTTGTTTTAAGAAAAGTAACAACGAAACAGCACACACACACTTCCTCCACTTATTGCATTCCAGCTAAACACAGAGTTGCAGTTTTCATCATGCTCCTCCCTAAGCCCTGTTGTTTCTTTCTTGTATTACAAGTCACTTGGAGGATAGCCAATTTAGAGCTTCACTTCTCTACCAGAAACCCAACTGAATGGAACACTGGGTGATTCCTTGGTCCTCAATTGAGCTCTCTCCTCTAGCTTTCTAATTCTCGGTGCAAGTCCACACACAAATTCCTGAGCTTCACGGCCCTCGGGTGAAAGTCCAATGAGTTCCTTCAACTTCCATCGGTCAACCAGATATTCAACTATATCAGCATAGTCCCGGGCAGTGTAAACCCCAATTCTTTGTGCGACAGACGAGTAGTGGTAGAAAAGGTTTTCATCGCTGCCATCATACATCAAGTGGGCTGGCATGGAGATTTTCTTCCTCATCATGTCAGCAAATGCCAAGACTGACCCATCAGGATCGATCTCAAAGAGCTTTTCAAGGATTTTAGTGTATGCTGTCTCGTGGCGCTTTTCATCTGCCGCAATTGAACCACATAACTGAGCCAAATTCATGTCACCATGCACCTTGGCTAGCCTAGCTGTATTCCCATGTGAGATAAAAGTTGCCCTTTCTTGGAATGTTGTGTAGATGAATCCCAGATAAGGACTATTCTCCGTACCCGGATCCTATAAAATATGCAAAAGATAATTTAGAAAATCAATCAGCAGGTGGAAAACGAGCTTAATAAGGTCATGCACATCGTGAATTACATCGTGAATTGGAGATTCAGAAATTAAACCGAGAAGAGGGTAAATGGTGTAGCAAAGCATCTTACCATTCCTGAACCGATCAAATACTGGATGGTCTTCTCAACTTGCCTCATGTCCACTCTCCCACACAAGTAGAGATACTTATTAAGTAGATCAGTGTGTCTGTTTTCTTCGGCAGTCCAGGCCCTGGTCCAAGTTGCCCAAGAAGTAGGGCTAGCACCAGTTTCATCACGAGTTCCATCCAAGGTATTAAGCATAGTTTGGTAAGTTGGAAGGGCTTCCTCCGTGATCATATCACCAACCAACACGACAAAGTACTCATCCGGAATCTCCTTTGCCCGTTCTCTAAGTTCTCTAACTTGATCTTCAAATCCATCGGACGAAGGATCGGGAAGAAAATCCTTGGGTTGCCAACATTTATCAACTTGTTTAAGATGAATCAGAATGTTATCCCTAGCCCAATCATCCAAAGATTTAAAGATCTCAATCTTCTCAGGTGGCATGGTGTGGGAAGACTGGTGTACCAGCTTTGGAGCCATGAAAGGCCGTTTCAGATCTTCAACCCCTCTGCATCAAATAAAACGAATTCGGAATTCAAATTATATAAAATTAAAATTGAATTTAATTAAAAATAAAATTTTATTTAATCGAACAAAAGTAAAATAGAAAATTTTAATATTGAGTTAAAATATTATCTAAATTTACCTTAATCCCGAAGTATAATGAAAAATATCGATGCAAATTTCAAACTTGACTAATTTTAAGCTTTAACCCTTAGAGATCAATCCTTCTCTGTTGCTTTTCCTTAGAATAAACTAAGAAGTTAATCCTCCGACTTTAAGTTTTCATTTTAACCTTGAAAATAAAAAATTTACATTTTAAACACTACCGTTTACAGCCATTTTCATTTTAATCACCCTTATTTTGCATTCATTTTATTCAACCAACTCTAACAAATTTCATTTTATCGCTAATTTCCTTTTTTAAAAAAAAAAAACAAAAACTGAGTTTTTATAAGGACTTGAAGAGATAAAACAATTTTTTTTATAACTTAATTCCCTATAAAAACTCAAGATTTTCCCAATAAAAATCAAAGGGTTTTAAAATTAAATAAATTTAAAAAAATTGAACAATTTTCCCATGTGAAAATCAAGTATTTCACTGTAAAACCCAAAATTTTCTCTTTTACAAATAAAAACTAAATTTGATTCTAAAAAAATAAAATAATTTTTCCCGTAAAATACCAGATAGAGAAACTTAAGTTTTTCATTTTTTAGAAAAAAAAGAAAAACATAAGCCTACGAAAAGGTGTGTGACTAAAATGACATTGATATAACAGTGAGTGGCTAAATGAAAGCAATTATTAATGGCAGTGTCTAAATTTTTTTTTTTTCATTTTTAGAGGTTAAATGAAAATTTATGAAAGTTGTGTAGTTTAATTTTTATTTATTTATTTGTCTTTATTTCCACAATATTTGCCACCTATCAGCGGCCAGAACATGGTTGCCGGAGCTGCTTTTTCGACTCGAATTGAGAAGGATTTTGGTGGGCTACCAGTGCCCAGATCTGGCCGCTAGCACGGCAGATCTTGCACCTGGAGCGCCACATCCGGCTGCTGATGCCCCAGATGGGTGCCTCGAACCACCGCTAGTTACTCTGACCCACGCCTTTTGACGACGAAAAACCCGTCAACATTTAAGTTCTTACGTTACTTCACCGGGATGCCGCGAGCAAAATTACAAAACAATATTATTTTAATAAAAATGACGACGACAAAAGAAAGGATTTCAAAGTTTAAATTTTTTTTATGAGAGCAAAATGGTCACAAAAACTGTGTTAGCTACTCTAATAAAAGGTTGAATAGCTATTTCAGTCCTCCAAGAAATAACAATAAATACGTAAGACCATAAGATAATATATCACTCAATTTGATTTTTTTTTTTTGAGAAGCTAAGCTTGATAATTTTAGACAATATAATTTTAATATAATCAAAATCTATATGAATATATTTTAAATAAACACAAGAAAAAAAAGAGATAAAAATAACATAATTAGACACTGTAAGAATACACGAAAGACTATCAAAGACCTAAATCGGAGAACAAGACTCTTGAGAGGCATGTTAGTTAGCAAAAAGAACAAAGATCCAAATAAAGAAAACGTCTAAAATTGAAGGAAACAGGTAAAAACCCATGATTTTAACAACAAAATACGAATATATAACGAAAGAGAAGAAGAAGAAAAAGGAGACTAACTTGGAGCGAGGTGGAAGAGTGGAGACCATAGAAACCTTGGGAGATCTAAGACTTGCCATGGGTGGAAGAGCATATGAAGGGAGTTTCTTAGTTTGAGAAGCCATGGGATTGAATTGCACAGCCATTTTTTGCCCTTTTCTTTTTTTGCTTTGCTTTGCTTTGCTTAGTGACGACTGTGTGTTTGCTTAACACAGCTCGCCTTTTATTGAAGTTGTCGATTTTTAAAATAATGTGATTTGACGTTTATTTTCCTTTTAATTTTTTATTCCCTAATTATATCGTATATAGATGGAGGGATTTTTTAATTTTACTAAGTAGTTTGAGATTTAATGATATGTCTTATTAATTTATTTTTTTTAATTTTTAAATATAATTAATCATTTATTATTACATATGTATTTCAATAATTAGATAAAATAAGAATAGTTAGTATAAATTTAAATTTAAACTTGAAAAGATAAATAAATTCTTATAAAAATAAGATTTCTTTAAAATAAATAAAAAATTTTCTTTTTCCTTACCAAAATTAAGTCATGAAAATAATTAAATATTACCAAGTAAATTAATTTATTTCTCACCCATATTCTTAAATTTGCCTTAAAAAAAAGTACAATCAAACATAGCATAACAAATAATTATCTTTTATTTATTAATTTTATTTAATTAAAACTGCACTATCAACAAGTGTTAATTTGTATAATCAAGTTTACGAGTATTATATAAAAGAATATTATTTAGTTGGAATTAAAAAAATCCCAAAGCAAAAAATAAAACATTGTTATTCGTGCTTAAGTAACATTAAAAAATCATAAATTAATTAAAATACACATATGTCAATTAATTAAATCCTATTTATATAGTTTAAAAACTTTTATGGGAGGAGAAAGAAAAATAACCATTGTATAAAATGATAACTATAATTAATGTAGTATTTGTTTTGCATGGATTAAAGTAGTGTTTGGAAAAATAATTTTATAATTAGAGTTGAGTGTAATTATTTTTAATTATATAAGGGTGTTGTGTTTGGGTAATCATTATAATTGATAGATCCCATTGAATTGGTGTAATTATAGCATCAATTACACTTTTCAATTTTTAGAGACGGTGAGAATTGGAGTAATTACATCAAATCTAATTTTAAAAAATTATTTTTATACAAGTTATAAAAATTATATTACAAGCATGAACATATATGAGTATTTGTGATAATTATGAAATAAATTTTCTTATATTATAAAAATAATTTGTGTATTTCATAAAGTTATTACAAAAAAATTTATTTAAATCTTAAAAATTTTCTAAATTTATGACAAAAAAAATTCATTATAAATAATCATTTTCATATTATAAAAGTGTTATAATATATTTATATATAAAAATTTACGTTCATGTATGAACATAACTTATTTATGTGTCCATGTTATATATTATAAAAATAATATGTTTATTCATAAAAAAATGTTATAGCTTTTTTTTATCATAACTTATTCATAAAAATAATAATTTTCTAAAGTTATTGAAAAAATTATATTATTTATAAAAAGTATTATGAAAATTTTAGACAATTTATAAAACATTTTTATAAAAAATTTATATTATTTTTTATTTAATTTACATATTTAACCTAGCATAAGTCTTTCTCCAAATTAAGTTTATATAAGTTTTTATAATTAAAGTTATAGATTATTTAGACTGTAAACCCAAATATTATAAGGTTGATGCTAAATATGCAAATATAAAAAAAGTTTTCTTACACTATATTGTAGGGTATGATATCATTTAAGAGAATGGTGTCATACACAAGCACCATAGGTAACTCACGAACTCTTTAATTTGAAACATTCAAGACTTCAAAATATGGTTGGGAAAACGTTTATTATTCTAAAATTTTTTTTTATATTAACATCACCTTAGTATAATATTAAAATCAAGGTTGGATCGTACTAATATGTTGCATATTTCATAACTTCAATCATATGGAGAATTAAGACGACTCATACTTCATAAAATACATGGAAGAAGAAGATCTTAATAATTTTAACAACGAGGGAGTCAAGGACCAACATATGATAATAAAAAACACATGTTCAATATTAAAGAGAAAATAACCAAACAAATATGAACTAGAACAATTAGATAAAATTGCATATGATGTTTACTTTTCTTACTATTTTTATTGATAATCATATTATCAACTACTTTTTTAGACTAACATTTTATATATATTAATTTATTTTATTTTGTGTTACATGTTTAGAAATTATTTTTATCATACTAATAATTTTTTATAGTAATTAATAATTTTACAAATATAAATTATGTAACTATGTAATTAGAATTTGTATTACCAGACATGACAGATAATTACAATATAATTACACTTTGTTAGCCAAACATGTACAATAAATTACAATTCTTTGTGATTACAAGAGATTGTTTATTCAATTTTACTCAGTGATGTTCGAAAAGACCCTAAGAGAGTAGTGGAGTCGATCTTAACCTAAACCAGAGCAAAGCTAAAAATGCTAAAAACATTTCTTTGATGAATTAAGCATTCTTGCCAAACTTCATGAATCTCTTTGAATTTTTCTCAAAATAGAAAGATAAAAGTTCGAAATTAAAACCGAATATAAACACTCCAGAAACACTACTTTCGTTGAGTATCCCAGATTAACTCATGAGCTACATTAACAAAAATAATTTGCAATAGTGTCTCTAGATAATTTTAGTCTTCATTTTCAGCTTCTTCTTTTTTTAAATAGTTTCTAACAAAAATTTCTAGTCAATATTTTTAATTACTCTAAAATTTTAAAATATCATGATGAGTTTTATTTCTAAATTAAAATATGCGAGTATACTTTCTACCAAAAAATGAAAACAAAGGTTATACTAAATTTGAATTATTTAGCAAAAAGTCCTCAATTTTTTTTAAAAAAAAGCAATTAAGTCCCTCTTTTTTTTGCACTCAATTGAGCACTTAAATTTTCAAAATGCATCAAAAAGGCCCTCAAACCTTTAAAAAAAAGCAATTAATCCCCTACTTTTTTTTTGTACTCCATTGGTTACTTGAACTTTCAAAACGCATCAACAAGACCTTCAAACTTTTTACAAAAAAAGCAATTAAGCCCTTGTTTTTATTAAAAATTAGAATTTTTTATAAAAAATTAGAATCAATAAAATTTATAAATATTATTAAATTTTAATAAAAATTTCAAATATTAAAAATTAGAAAAAAATATAAAAATTGTAAAAAAATATAAAAAATTGTAAAATTTTATAAAAATCGTAAAAAATTATAAAATATATAGAAATATAAAAAAATTATGAAATTTTATAAATTCGTTAGAAAATTATATAAAATGTAAAGAAATATTTCGTAAAATTTTTTATAAAAATTATCGTACCAAAAGAAGCATTTTATATTTTTCTATAACTTTTACTGATTTTTATTTTTTTATCATTTTTCGCCACACGTCACACTGTGTTGCGACATGTGATGACTTTAATTGAAAAAAAATTAGGGGTCATTAATTTTTTATGGTTTTTATAAAATTTTACAATTTTTTTTTACAATTTTTATAAAAAATTTTCTATTTTTAATAAATATTATATTTTTATATTTTTATTAAAATTTAATAATTTTTCTAAAATTAATAATTTTTTATTTTTTTATAATTTTTAATTAGAGCAAGGACTTAATTGCTTCTTTTAAAAATTTTGAGGGTCTTTTTGATGCATTTTGAAAGATCAAGTACCTAATTAAGTGAAAAAAAGATATAATGATAAGTTTAGCCCTCAACGTTTACATATTTTTTCAATTTGATCCTTGTTCCTTTTTTTTTTGGACTAAATTTGACCATTAACCTTTCAAAAAGTAGTCAAATTACTTTTTTTTTAACGAAAATGCTTATAAAAAATATATTTTTTAATGGTGATGGAAACCTACATGGTAGTACATGTGTGCTTCATCTTAACAGGAACTATTTGTCTTGTATGCCCACGTCAACAAATAATTCAATAATTATAAAAATATTCAATAAAATAAAATAACTCAAAATATAAAAAAATTCATAAAAAAATTAGCATGAAATACACGTGGATTACCATATGTGCTTCCATATTTCAAAATCTAACATTTTAGTCAATATTTTTGTTTAAAAAAATAACATTCGTCTCTTTTTGAAAAGTTGATAGTCAAGTTCAACTATTTTTAAAAGGTTGAGGGTCAAATTTAGTTCAAAAAAGAATAATGGCCAAATTGACAAAAGATGTAAATGTTAATAGTTAAATTTGTCATTATGCCTAAATAAAATGGCACTGTTACTGATCAATTTTATCACCTTGTCTCCATTGGGTTCGGTCCTTGAAATACTCTATGTTTCGTTGTAACACTTATGAATATTACAACTGACCCGTGACATTTGCAGAACACCGCGTTTCACTTCATTTTATCTGTTTGTAAAATTTTCTACTCGATGTACATACTCCAAGGCGTAATCACATGTATCACTATTGTAGTGAATGCATTTTCTTTCCATGAACAAGAATTGATTTACTCATAAATTCTAGTATGGTAAAACTTTAACGAAATTAGAAATGAGTTGAGAAAATAATTTTGTAACACCCCTACACCCGACCTGATCATCGGATCTGAGTACGTGATGTCACATTACGTTGCTAGAACAACTCAAACTAATTATAATCTTTCCACTAAATATCTTATCGATTAATGAATATCAACATCACCAAAATAATTAAAATAAGAAACAACATAATATCAATATTTAAAATTTTAATGATGTGATGTGTTTTGGTTTGAATCATGCCCGCGAAGACATTCGTGAAACTTTGGAAGTGATTTGGGCCTTAGTGTGGAAGCATTAGGTGAGGTTGTGACATGGAAGCATGGGACTTTGTGATATCCCTACAAGCTTGGCGTGGTTGCAATGAGAAAAGACAAAGTCGTGATGTCCGGCGAGAATGTCGCGATGTCGAAACAGAGGATGTCGCGATGAAACTCATTGTTTGACTCAAATTATCCAAGTTTCACCTATCTTTGTTGGAAAAAATCTGGTTCGAAAAATGTTTTCTTGCACAGCGGAAAAATAAAAATTTGAAAACCAAGCTGGCTTGTGATATTTACAACAATAAACTTTTCTCAAAAAGTACTCGTGCTTTGAGCGAGACAAATCCTAAACGTTCCCGACTTTCAACCAAATGATCTTCTTCACAATTCTTGTACCACGAATTGTCCTGAGCGTAGGCTCGAATAATTTTGAATCAAATACAGAATCAGAAATAATTTTCTTACTTTCAGTAGGAAAATAAATCTCTTTCTTACAGAAACCGATAGAATTGTTATTCCTGAAAAATAGAATTTATACTTAGAAATAAACTCTCACTATTTTTGGGTAGAATAACAATATCTCAAAGTTATGTTTTTAGCCCTATCAATGCCATCTATTTATAGGGAGAGGAATTGAAACCCTAATTGAATTAGTAGAATACAAATAATACTTATTTAATAGAAAAACCAATCACTAGTTGAATTAAGAGAGAGGACAACTAATAGGGTTTGCCTCCCCTCATATGTATTATGATGGGGATTTGAGCCTCTCCTATATTGGGTTCAATTATATGTGCTTCCTGAACATTTAACCAAACACTTTATAATTTAATCCAACCCAATACAAATTTTTCTATTTCCCAGAATAAATATTATTTATTAAATTAACTTATATTAATTAATTTTTCAATTAAATAATTTTATCAACCCAATCTAATTCTATTAAACTCATGATAACTTTACCGTAAAAGAATCTATGAGAAAATATATTTAATTTCTACATTCAACAAATTCACAATGACCAATTAATTTAATTCTATTGTTGGACTTCAATTATTTAATAAAATAATAATTTGAAAAAATAAATTAATTTTTAGGTCATTTCCATACTTAGTGAGAAACCACATTCATTTTCGAATGTAACCCATTTCTCTAACTTAGTCATTTCTATTCATTTTTGTTCATTTGATTCAACATACAATTCATTTTTAATTCAACGAGCTAGTGGGGGATCGATTGGACAAATGTAATTAGGGCTCAAACAATTTATAATTAATTTCTAACTTTTCTCTTATTAATTATAAACTCATTTAGTCACAAAGCTATTCGACTATAGTATCGTGACTGAGCTCTCCCTAATAACATACCATTACGAAAGCTACTCAATAAGCACTTGTCCATTGACCTTGTCATAAGTGTGTTACGCTCACAGGATATCCTTAATCTCTTTGGGATAAATTTGTTCTCCCAATATGATCCTATTTTATATCATGATAACCATTTGATGCGACCTCGGTTTAGTAGTTGAACCCGAGTCGTTTAGTTCCCGATCGTAAACGAAGAAGTATATTAGACAAGAAGTAGATAGAATATATTTGAGTTCAAAGAAGTAAAGTAAGTCCGTGCAAAGTTGGATGTGGATTTGGTTTAAGTCGAAATGGTATGACTAGAATGGTCGAGTTCGGTTTAGGATTAATTAAGAAATGGTATTTGGTTTTGGTACGTTTTGGTATTTGGGAATTGGTACGAAATGGTAAGGGATTTGGTACGAAAAGGTAATGGTTCAAAAAGGTCAAGAGTGAACCAACACTAAAGAAAAGTGTCGACCCGAAACTTATAGGACCTAAATGAGTTGGGAATGTTTGATAAGGACGTTGGCTCGATACTTAGGAAAGTATGAACCAAAGGTATCAAAGGTAAACGCCACACTCAGGTTTAGTGTGACAGCCCTAAATTGACCCTAGTCGGGAAGTGGTTTCGGGACCACAAAACCGAGTTAAGAAAATAATTAAAAGTTATATTCTGTGTTTATGAAGTGAGTAAATGCATGTGTGAAAGTCTCATGCATTAATTTGATCATCTTTATGTGAATTTATTTATATGGACTTATATGAAACTTTGTTGGAAAGTGAGAGGTTAATTTTACAATGGTCTAATAGTACATGCATTGAAAGGAGGGGTTTTGCATGTCAATTTACCCATGATAAACATGGTGGCCGGCCAAGGAAGGAATATGCTCCACTAATTCAAAAATTAAAATAATTTTGTATTAACAAAGGATTTAATAATTGATATTAAAGGAATTATAGTATGGAAGGAAATAATATAATGAGAAGTGGGAGGAGAAACCAAAGTGACTCATCCTTACTCCTCCATTGCCGAAACTAGAAGAAAGAAAGAAGAAAACTCTTGTTGAATTTCGGCTAAGGTGTTTTGATACAAAAAGGTATGTTTTATGCCACTCTTGAAAATGTATGCATAATTTGGAGGTTTGGTTTAAAAGCTACTTGAATCTTGGATTGAAGTTAGGTTATTATGAGGGTTGAATTTCGGCCTAGGAGCTTAAAATTTTTAGTAGAAGTTTTGATGACATTAGATGGATAGTTAGGTTGGATGTGTTAAATTGTTAAGTGTTCTAGCTTGAAAGTTAAGGTTAATATGGCTTATGGGGTTGCCGAATCTAGTTTAGAGAGAAAGAAAAATATATGTATTCGGATGTGCTTCAAGGAATGACATTAGGGTAGCTAGAGTCTAAGAACTTTCGGTCAAGGACTATTGTGTGAGCAAATTCGGTATAGAGGTTTAATTGTTAAGTGCATTGTGTTTAATGTTTAAAGAATGGGTAGTAGCTAATTAAAGTTAAGAAGGCTGGAATTTCTTTTAAGGGAGGTGTGACCTTAACATGAACAAAATAGAATCAGCCTTAAGCTTGACTAAATGGTTCGGTTATTATTAGTTTAGAAGAAACCTATATGAAATGGTTGATATATGGTGAATTGGTAGTACTCTACTTGGGACAGCAGTAGTAAGGTGATTTTCGAAAATCGCCATAATTTGTAGGAGTTGAATTAGAAGCTGAGTGAATTATGTCATTAAAGCTTCAAGGGTCTATTTTCTTACAAAAGAAACTATAGAAACAAAGGAGTTACCGATCTAGAGATATTTGAAGTATTATGGGGCTGAGTCAAAATGACTGCTGGATTCCCTGTTCTGTTTTTAGAAAATCATTATAAATTGTACAAAAATGATTATAAGATAAAATTTATATGCTTAGACTCCTTAATGAGTCTAGTTTCAAATGAGATTAAATACAACACATTTGGAATTCTGTAAAGTGAGAAATTGGATTCGTAGTGAAGAGTGGTCAGAATAGTCAAACAGTGAAATAGGGGAAACTTTAAGAAAAATCTGGTATTGATTGGCCAAGCCTAAAATTCTGAAAAATTTATGGATGGAAGATATACGAGTCTATATTCAGGGAAAATTAACGGCAAGTGATTTGGAGTTTAGTAGCTCCAGTTATAAGTAATTTAGTAACTACTGCTCAGGAAAACAGCTCGTAGTGAATATGTGATTTTGTTGTAAACATTAATGAAAGTTTGCCGATGAATTATTTATTGATTAATATAAAGCTTGCTATAATCTATGTGTGTGAAAGTCGGATCAATATATATAATATTATTCGGAAAGTAATATTTGAATAGTCGATTAATGACTATTTTAATTTTTGTTGAACTTAAGCTCAAGAGCAAAGGGGAACTAGATCCGATAAAGGGAAGGAAAAAGTAATTGAATAGCCGTTGAAGTCGTTCGACGACATTTGAGGTAAGTCTTCGAGTAATGACCCTACTTGAATTATATTGAAATGGTTAGTCATATTATGACGGATAGTCGAATGTGCATAGAGACTATGTTATAAAGCCAATTGAAATCATGCTCTTTGTGTGTGGCTATTGAGCCGAAATTTGAAAGATTTAATAAATGTTTTGTGTTTGAGCCTTAGTAACGAAGAAATGATATGGATGTGTTATGATTATTGATATATGTGTGCATGAGCATTGGAATATATCCGGGCTATGACCCGAAGGCAATTATGCGAGTTGATATATCCGGGCTAAGACCCGAAGGCAATTATGCGAGTTGATATATCCGGGCTATGACCCGAAGGCAATTATGCGAGATAATATATCCGGGCTATGACCCGAAGGCAATTATGCGAGATGATATATCCGGGCTAAAACCCGAAGGCAATTATGCGAGATGATATATCCGGGCTAAGACCCGAAGGCAATTATGCGAGTTGATATGTCCGGGCTAAGACCCGAAGGCAAATGTGTTTGCGGTTGCATTCGGTTAAATACCGAAGAAACTTGGGTTGAATGTGAGCATTTTGTGCTGTAACTAATTTAATAATTATGCTTGACCAACCCGAATGATAAGGTATGTTTGCATGTGCATTGGAAAGTCGGTTTGTTTTAAATGGTATTCGTGCGATCGGCTAACGAATTCTCGGCTTTTATAAAGGTTGATACCTTGTGTACCTATGTGGGTGAAGTGTGAAGTAAGTATGAGTATGAGAATGTGTGTTAATAAAGTGATGTAGTTAACTATGTGAATATAATACTGTAGTCAAAGCCGATTTCATTACTTGAGACTTACTAAGCTTTAAATGCTTACCCGGTTGCTTTGGCTCTCTGTTTTATAGATTTTGTTCGTTAGCTATCGGATTCGGGATCAGCGAAGTCGAAGTCATCTACACTATCAAGCTCTTTTGGTACTCCTTTAGTTGAACTCTGGATATGGCATGTATAGGACTACCCCCTATTGTTTAAGTTCTTTTGTGATGTATGTGTGTAAAGCCATGCGAAAATGGCTTGTAAAAGTGGAGTATGGCATTAGACCATTTGTGTGTATGTATGTATATATATGGTTTCATGATGTGACTATGGTTTGAAATGGAAGTGTTGGGCTAATGATCAGCCATTGGAATGGCTAAATATGATCACATGTGGACCTATGTAGGGCAAAATCCTAGTTGGTCCATGGTGACCACAAAATAGGTAAAGTTTATCTTGAAAACAGATTTTGACAGCAACAGTGGTGTAGAATTGAAAAATCACATAAATTCGTAGGAGTGGAATTAAATAGTGAATAAATTATGTAATCAAACCTTGATGAATCTACTTTCATATGGAAGTAACGAAACAATTATAGGAACAGTACAGAAAGAGATATTCCGGTTCTTGTGGAACAGGGCCAGAACAGTTTCTGGATTCACTGTTCCGCCTTTGGAAATTCACTATAAATTGACCAGAGATAATTAGGGGTCATACCATATATGTATGGATTCCTCTCTGAGTCTAGTTTCCATAGAAACAAACGGCATCAGTATTGAAGCTCTGTGCAGAGAGATATCCCAGTCGTAATGGGAAAAGGTCAGTGTAGTCGACCCCTGTAACATGGGAGACTTTGACTAATAAACTGTACTAGTTGGCCCAACCAAAAATTCTAGAAAAAAATCCATAGGTGGGGACATGAGTCTAGTTTCAGGGAAAAATCACAAAACTGATTTTTGAGTTGTGAAACTCAAGATATGATTTTTGAAGCGACTAGTACTCAGACTGGGCAGTGTCTGGAAAAATTTTTTTTCAAAGTTTGTTAACATCTCGTGTCCGACTCCGGTGTCGGTCTCGGGTTCGGGGTGTTACAATTTAGTGGTATCAGAGCTACGGTTTAGTCGATTCTAGGACTACCGTAATGTGTTGGGGTCTAGCTATACATGCCATTTTATGTGATTAATTGATAGTGTGGTGATTTCTGACATTTGCAAATGTGTTTATTTATAGTAATGGATCCCGATCCCAACCGAGCGGTAGCTGATGATCTTGAGAGTGTAGCGCCTGCTCCCGCACAAGGGACAGCGCCGGTGGACTCTCAACCTAATGCGAGTAACCCGAACGATGAAGCTAGACAAGCTTTCTATAGCGTGATGAATGATTGGTTCAACCAATACATTCGAACTAATACGGCTGTTCCACAACCCCCATTCCCGACAAATACTACCCCCGCACCTACAATACCTCCGGTAACTGACCAAATAAGGTCAAATAAGCCCCCAGTTGACCGAATCCGAAAACATGGGGCTACTGAATTTAAAGCTACGGATAGCGACGATGCCGAGCGAGCTGAATTTTGGTTGGACAACACTATCCGGGTACTCGATGAGCTATCTTGTACACCCGATGAATGTCTAAAGTGTGCTATCTCCTTGCTACGTGATTCTGCCTACTATTGGTGGAGTACTCTGACTTCTGTCGTGCCCAGGGAGCAAGTAACTTGGGAGTTTTTCCAAACTGAGTTTCGGAAAAAGTATATCAGTCAGAGATTTGTTGATCAAAAACGGAAGGAATTTCTTGAGCTTAAGCAAGGTTCTATGTCAGTTACTGATTACGAGCGAAAATTTGTTAGACTTAGTAGATACGCTCGGGAATGTGTTTCGTCCGAGGCTGTTATGTGTAAACGCTTCGAAGATGGGCTGAATGAAGATATAAAAATGTTCGTTGGCATTCTTGAGATACGAGAGTTCGTAGTACTTGTCGAGCGAGCTTGTAAAGCCGAAGAGCTTAGAAAGGAAAACAAAAAGTTGATGTGGGAACCGGGGAGTTTCGTAAAAGATTCTCGGGAAAGTCTCATCAACAGGCATCGAAGAAATTTCGAGATGATGTGGGCCGGTCTAAAAGCACTTCGGGCCTTTTTAGACGAGATCGTGATCGACCCCCTGTGGGTACACGAGGCACTTCAGTCGCCAGTGTTGGGAATGAACGTCGAGGCCGAACGGAATGTCGACATTGCGGTAAATGGCATTTGGGGAGCTGTAGATTCCATGACCGCTCCTGTTACAAGTGCGGATCAGTGGACCACTTCATTAAAGATTGCCCGAGGCTGTCTGAACAGAATGTGAATCAGAGTGGGAGACCGGGTGCTACCACTGCTCGAGGTAGACCATCTAGAAATATGGGCAATGCTAGTGGTGGTCAGAGAGGATCTAGAGATGCTACGACCAGATCCGAGGCTAGTGCACCTGCTAGAGCATATGCTATACGTGCCCGCGAGGATGCTTCTTCGCCTGATGTTATTACCGGTACTTTTACTCTCTTTGATACTAATGTAATTGCTTTGATTGACCCCGGTTCTACTCATTCTTACATATGTGAAACCTTAGCATCCAGTAAGACTTTACCTATTGAGTCTACTGAGTTTGTAATTCGGGTGTCAAATCCCTTGGGTCGTTATGTACTTGTCGACAAAGTGTGTAAGAAATGTCCCTAGCAATTCGAGGTTCCTGTTTTCCAGCGGACTTGATGCTTTTGCCGTTTGATGAATTTGATATTATCCTTGGGTTGGATTGGTTGACCGTGCATGATGCGGTTGTGAATTGCAAGAGCAAGACTATTGATTTGAGGTGCGCAAATAACGAAGTAGTCCGAATTGAGTCCGCGGACTTGGAGGGGATACCAGCTGTAATATCAGCAATGTTGGCACAGAAATATGTGAGAAAAGGGTGCGAAGCATACCTTGCATATGTGCTTGATGACAAAGAATTAGAAAAGAAACCCGAATCTGTGCCGGTGGTTTGTGAATACCCGGATGTTTTTCCTGAAGAATTGCCGGGTTTACCACCTGTTCGGGAGATAGAGTTTGGTATTGAGCTTATACCTGGGACTACGCCGATTTCGATAGCTCCGTATCGTATGGCACCAACTGAGTTAAAAGAGTTGAAAGCTCAGCTGCAAGAATTGACAGATAGAGGTTTCGCTCGGCCAAGTTTCTCACCTTGGGGTGCACCAGTATTGTTCGTGAAAAAGAAGGACGGAACCATGAGGTTGTGCATTGACTATCGTCAACTGAATAAAGTGACGATAAAGAATAAATACCCACTACCGCGTATCGATGATTTGTTTGATCAACTAAAGGGGGCCTCAGTGTTCTCAAAAATAGATTTGAGATCGGGTTATTATCAGTTGCGGATTCGAGATTCAGACGTACCCAAAACTGCTTTCAGAACGAGGTACGGTCACTACGAATTCTTAGTGATGCCGTTTGGGCTCACTAATGCCCCGGCAGTATTTATGGATTTGATGAATCGGATCTTCAGACCATATTTGGATCGGTTCGTAGTTGTGTTTATTGATGACATCTTGGTCTATTCAAGAGATGAGACCGAACATGCTGAGCACCTGAGACTAGTGTTGCAAATTTTACGGGATAAGCAGTTATATGCTAAGTTCAGTAAGTGTGAGTTCTGGTTAAGAGAGGTTAGCTTCTTGGGTCATGTGGTATCCGCGTCGGGTATTCGAGTTGACCCGAACAAAATTTCAGCCATACTTGACTGGAAACCTCCGAGAAATGTTACTGAAGTTCGGAGCTTTTTGGGGCTCGCCGGTTATTACCGACGATTTGTGAAAGGTTTCTCGATGATAGCCACACCAATGACGAAGCTACTTCAAAAGGATGTTAAGTTCGAGTGGACGGAGAAATGTCAGAAAAGTTTCGACCAACTGAAAACTCATTTGACTGAAGCTCCAATTTTGGTGCAACCCGAATCGGGTAAAGAGTTTGTCATCTATAGTGACGCATCCCTACTTGGGTTGGGTTGCGTATTGATGCAAGAAGGTCGAGTCGTGGCCTATGCGTCGAGACAATTGAAGCCACACGAGAGGAATTATCCGACCCATGATCTCGAACTAGCTGCCATCGTGTTTGCTTTAAAAATATGGCGACATTATCTGTTTGGTGAGAAGTGCCATGTATTTTCGGACCACAAAAGTCTCAAATATTTGATGACTCAACGAGACTTGAATCTGCGACAAAGACGTTGGCTTGAGTTATTGAAAGATTACGAGCTTGTCATTGATTACCACCCGGGAAAGGCTAACGTGGTTGCGGACGCCTTAAGCCGGAAGTCATTGTTTGCTTTGCGAGCGATGAACGTGCATTTGTCTGTTCTACCAGACAATGTGTTAGTAGCTGAATTAAAAGCTAAACCATTATTGACTCACCAAATTCGTGAAGCTCAGAAAGTCGATGATGAATTGGTTGCAAAACGGGCTGAGTGTTTTCCGAACGAGGGATCAGAGTTTCAAATTGACGACGATAATTGTTTGAGGTTCAGAAATCGGTTGTGTGTTCCAAAGAATTCGGAACTCATTTCGATGATTCTGAACGAAGCCCATTGTAGCCGAATGTCAATTCACCCGGGGAGTACGAAAATGTACAACGATTTGAAACGTCAATTTTGGTGGCATGGTATGAAACGGGACATCTCTGACTTTGTTTCGAGATGTTTAATATGTCAACAAGTGAAAGCGGAACATTAAGTGCCTTCGGGATTACTCCAGCCGATCATGATACCCGAGTGGAAATGGGATCGAGTCACAATGGACTTTGTGTCCGGACTGCCTTTGTCAGCAAGTAAGAAGGATGCGATATGGGTTATTGTTGATAGACTGACTAAGTCGGCTCATTTCATCCCCGTACGTACGGATTTTTCATTGGAGAAACTAGCTGAATTGTACGTTTATCAAATTGTGAGATTACATGGGGTACCTGTTTCTATCGTGTCGGATAGAGATCCGAGATTCACCTCACGATTTTGGAAGAAATTGCAAGAAGCTCTGGGTACCAAGCTGCATTTTAGCACTGCTTTTCACCCCCAAACCGATGGTCAATCCGAGCGGATAATTCAGATACTTGAGGATATGTTGAGATGTTGCATCCTCGAGTTCAGTAGTTCATGGGAACGGTATTTACCTTTGATTGAATTCGCTTACAACAATAGTTTTCAATCAAGTATTAAGATGGCACCTTACGAGGCTTTGTACGGTCGTAAATGCCGTACACCATTGTTTTGGACCGAGCTCGGTGAAAGCAAAATTTTCGGAGTTGATTTGATTAGAGATGCGGAACAGAAAGTAAAGGTAATCCGTGAAAGTCTGAAGATAGCCACGGATCGTCAGAAGTCGTACGCAGATTTGAAACGAAAAGACATCGAGTATCAGGTGGGAGACAAAGTGTTCCTTAAGGTTTCACCTTGGAAAAAGATACTCAGGTTTGGCCGTAAGGGCAAGTTGAGCCCAAGATTCATTGGGCCGTATGAAATATCCGAAAGAATTGGTCCAGTGGCATATAGATTGATTTTACCCCCAGAACTTGAAAGGATTCACAATGTTTTTCATGTTTCGATGCTTCGACGTTATAGATCCGATCCGTCACATGTGATTAATCCCTCGGAAGTTGAAATTCAATCTGACTTGAGTTATGAAGAAGAACCAATTCGCATCCTAGCTCGTGAAGTGAAAGAGTTGCGAAACAGAAGGGTTCCGTTAGTTAAGGTGTTATGGCTTAAACACGGGATCGAGGAAGCTACTTGGGAAACTGAGAGCTCGATGAAAGAACGATACCCAAACCTATTCACCGGTAAGTTTTTCGGGGACGAAAATTTCTTAAGTGGGGGAGAGTTGTGACAGCCCTAAATTGACCCTAGTCGGGAAGTGGTTTCGGGACCACAAAACCGAGTTAAGAAAATAATTAAAAGTTATATTCTGTGTTTATGAAGTGAGTAAATGCATGTGTGAAAGTCTCATGCATTAATTTGATCATCTTTATGTGAATTTATTTATATGGACTTATATGAAACTTTGTTGGAAAGTGAGAGGTTAATTTTACAATGGTCTAATAGTACATGCATTGAAAGGAGGGGTTTTGCATGTCAATTTACCCATGATAAACATGGTGGCCGGCCAAGGAAGGAATATGCTCCACTAATTCAAAAATTAAAATAATTTTGTATTAACAAAGGATTTAATAATTGATATTAAAGGAATTATAGTATGGAAGGAAATAATATAATGAGAAGTGGGAGGAGAAACCAAAGTGACTCATCCTTACTCCTCCATTGCCGAAACTAGAAGAAAGAAAGAAGAAAAACTCTTGTTGAATTTCGGCTAAGGTGTTTTGATACAAAAAGGTATGTTTTATGCCACTCTTGAAAATGTATGCATAATTTGGAGGTTTGGTTTAAAAGCTACTTGAATCTTGGATTGAAGTTAGGTTATTATGAGGGTTGAATTTCGGCCTAGGAGCTTAAAATTTTTAGTAGAAGTTTTGATGACATTAGATGGATAGTTAGGTTGGATGTGTTAAATTGTTAAGTGTTCTAGCTTGAAAGTTAAGGTTAATATGGCTTATGGGGTTGCCGAATCTAGTTTAGAGAGAAAGAAAAATATATGTATTCGGATGTGCTTCAAGGAATGACATTAGGGTAGCTAGAGTCTAAGAACTTTCGGTCAAGGACTATTGTGTGAGCAAATTCGGTATAGAGGTTTAATTGTTAAGTGCATTGTGTTTAATGTTTAAAGAATGGGTAGTAGCTAATTAAAGTTAAGAAGGCTGGAATTTCTTTTAAGGGAGGTGTGACCTTAACATGAACAAAATAGAATCAGCCTTAAGCTTGACTAAATGGTTCGGTTATTATTAGTTTAGAAGAAACCTATATGAAATGGTTGATATATGGTGAATTGGTAGTACTCTACTTGGGACAGCAGTAGTAAGGTGATTTTCGAAAATCGCCATAATTTGTAGGAGTTGAATTAGAAGCTGAGTGAATTATGTCATTAAAGCTTCAAGGGTCTATTTTCTTACAAAAGAAACTATAGAAACAAAGGAGTTACCGATCTAGAGATATTTGAAGTATTATGGGGCTGAGTCAAAATGACTGCTGGATTCCCTGTTCTGTTTTTAGAAAATCATTATAAATTGTACAAAAATGATTATAAGATAAAATTTATATGCTTAGACTCCTTAATGAGTCTAGTTTCAAATGAGATTAAATACAACACATTTGGAATTCTGTAAAGTGAGAAATTGGATTCGTAGTGAAGAGTGGTCAGAATAGTCAAACAGTGAAATAGGGGAAACTTTAAGAAAAATCTGGTATTGATTGGCCAAGCCTAAAATTCTGAAAAATTTATGGATGGAAGATATACGAGTCTATATTCAGGGAAAATTAACGGCAAGTGATTTGGAGTTTAGTAGCTCCAGTTATAAGTAATTTAGTAACTACTGCTCAGGAAAACAGCTCGTAGTGAATATGTGATTTTGTTGTAAACATTAATGAAAGTTTGCCGATGAATTATTTATTGATTAATATAAAGCTTGCTATAATCTATGTGTGTGAAAGTCGGATCAATATATATAATATTATTCGGAAAGTAATATTTGAATAGTCGATTAATGACTATTTTAATTTTTGTTGAACTTAAGCTCAAGAGCAAAGGGGAACTAGATCCGATAAAGGGAAGGAAAAAGTAATTGAATAGCCGTTGAAGTCGTTCGACGACATTTGAGGTAAGTCTTCGAGTAATGACCCTACTTGAATTATATTGAAATGGTTAGTCATATTATGACGGATAGTCGAATGTGCATAGAGACTATGTTATAAAGCCAATTGAAATCATGCTCTTTGTGTGTGGCTATTGAGCCGAAATTTGAAAGATTTAATAAATGTTTTGTGTTTGAGCCTTAGTAACGAAGAAATGATATGGATGTGTTATGATTATTGATATATGTGTGCATGAGCATTGGAATATATCCGGGCTATGACCCGAAGGCAATTATGCGAGTTGATATATCCGGGCTAAGACCCGAAGGCAATTATGCGAGTTGATATATCCGGGCTATGACCCGAAGGCAATTATGCGAGATAATATATCCGGGCTATGACCCGAAGGCAATTATGCGAGATGATATATCCGGGCTAAAACCCGAAGGCAATTATGCGAGATGATATATCCGGGCTAAGACCCGAAGGCAATTATGCGAGTTGATATGTCCGGGCTAAGACCCGAAGGCAAATGTGTTTGCGGTTGCATTCGGTTAAATACCGAAGAAACTTGGGTTGAATGTGAGCATTTTGTGCTGTAACTAATTTAATAATTATGCTTGACCAACCCGAATGATAAGGTATGTTTGCATGTGCATTGGAAAGTCGGTTTGTTTTAAATGGTATTCGTGCGATCGGCTAACGAATTCTCGGCTTTTATAAAGGTTGATACCTTGTGTACCTATGTGGGTGAAGTGTGAAGTAAGTATGAGTATGAGAATGTGTGTTAATAAAGTGATGTAGTTAACTATGTGAATATAATACTGTAGTCAAAGCCGATTTCATTACTTGAGACTTACTAAGCTTTAAATGCTTACCCGGTTGCTTTGGCTCTCTGTTTTATAGATTTTGTTCGTTAGCTATCGGATTCGGGATCAGCGAAGTCGAAGTCATCTACACTATCAAGCTCTTTTGGTACTCCTTTAGTTGAACTCTGGATATGGCATGTATAGGACTACCCCCTATTGTTTAAGTTCTTTTGTGATGTATGTGTGTAAAGCCATGCGAAAATGGCTTGTAAAAGTGGAGTATGGCATTAGACCATTTGTGTGTATGTATGTATATATATGGTTTCATGATGTGACTATGGTTTGAAATGGAAGTGTTGGGCTAATGATCAGCCATTGGAATGGCTAAATATGATCACATGTGGACCTATGTAGGGCAAAATCCTAGTTGGTCCATGGTGACCACAAAATAGGTAAAGTTTATCTTGAAAACAGATTTTGACAGCAACAGTGGTGTAGAATTGAAAAATCACATAAATTCGTAGGAGTGGAATTAAATAGTGAATAAATTATGTAATCAAACCTTGATGAATCTACTTTCATATGGAAGTAACGAAACAATTATAGGAACAGTACAGAAAGAGATATTCCGGTTCTTGTGGAACAGGGCCAGAACAGTTTCTGGATTCACTGTTCCGCCTTTGGAAATTCACTATAAATTGACCAGAGATAATTAGGGGTCATACCATATATGTATGGATTCCTCTCTGAGTCTAGTTTCCATAGAAACAAACGGCATCAGTATTGAAGCTCTGTGCAGAGAGATATCCCAGTCGTAATGGGAAAAGGTCAGTGTAGTCGACCCCTGTAACATGGGAGACTTTGACTAATAAACTGTACTAGTTGGCCCAACCAAAAATTCTAGAAAAAAATCCATAGGTGGGGACATGAGTCTAGTTTCAGGGAAAAATCACAAAACTGATTTTTGAGTTGTGAAACTCAAGATATGATTTTTGAAGCGACTAGTACTCAGACTGGGCAGTGTCTGGAAAAAATTTTTTTCAAAGTTTGTTAACATCTCGTGTCCGACTCCGGTGTCGGTCTCGGGTTCGGGGTGTTACATTTAGGGAGTGATAAGTTCGAAAGAAAGACTCGGAAAGACGCCACTAGAAGCTAGATAAGTCTTACGGGTCTCGAACTAAATTTGAGAGAAAATGCCTCACAAATTTGGCAGCAATTCGTTACTTAAAATGTCAAAAGTCCTTTACAAAGTAAAATTTTAGCTATTTATAAGCAACACCTAAGCTAGCCGAATGGTCACTTACATTCCTTAAAAATTAAGCAAATGAATCACTTAAATGAACTAGCTAGATTCGGCTGAACATGGAGCTCTATTAGACACCTTCTAGATGAAGCATTGGACTTGGAAAAAACTTGGATGATGCATGGATAGCTAGGTTCGGCCAATGGGCATAATTTAGCTCATTTATGTTGCAACTTTTGGCTGAAAAGTGACCAGCAATTAAGAGGATAATGAGCAGCCAATTCAAGTGTGAAAGCTCAACATTGAAGAGTCATGGAGTGTGAACACATGGAATCGAAAAGCCAAGATGCATCCAGCAAATGTGAAAGGAATTAATGGGCAGCTTTGGAGTTGGAAATATTAGCTCCCTTGGCCGAATAGTCACCTAGGAATGTTGAATCCAGCTCACCAATTTGATGCATGTATCTCTAGGTGCAATGTATCTAACATGCATACACCTTGCTAAAATGAATCTCCAAATTCGGCTAACCTTGTTAAATGATCCCACACATTCGGCCAACCTATATAAATAAGAAGAACTAAAATTAATATGATATTTAGCTGAACAAAATTAATATTAAAACCATGAAACATTAATTCGGTCAACTATATCACTAAAATCAGCTCATTAAATTCGGCAGCATTAAAACAACTTTAAATTATGTAATAAAACTTGACATATTAAAAACATGCAACAAACATATTAATAAGCTGTAATAAACTAATTAAATCTACTTAAATAAATATTCAGCTATTAAATTAATGTCTAGTTGATGTTGAGCTGAATTGAAAATGTTTGAGCTGAAGTTGAGCTAATTCGAGCTCATTGAGCTGAAATGGAAGTTAATTCAGCTCGTATTAAAGTGCACGGATTGCTTTTCGAGTTGGTCCAAGCTTCCTCGATGTGACCAACCAAGATCTCGCCCCAAACTTTGTCAACTAAAGCCGAAACAGCCTCCTTGAATTGTTTAGCTCGTGATCGGGTGATGGGACATTGGGGCAACTCCAACGGCTCCTTGTTCGAGCTAGGTAGGACTTGAGGCGGGGCTGTATCACCATTACATCTTCCTTCATGAAAAGTCAATTACTATCAAATAGTAATTTAATTATTCATCATAAAGATAAACGACCTGTGACCATGTTTACTTTTCATCCATCATGTAATACCAATGAGAGGATATCATTTACCTATGTCTTAGGCTATGAGTTCCACTATTTTCAATGATGCTACATACCGTAGAAGTTGTATGTAACAGCCTGACAATGAAGACTATACTGAGTTACTATTTGGCATGTAAGTCGATTAAGTCAAGGGTAGAAAATGAGTAAGTAAATTCTCTGTTAACTATTGGGTAGCGTATTCTGTTGTTTAACTATTTGGCAAACTCTAAGGTTTGGTGGATTCTTTTGTTAAGCTATCCGCCAACCTCATGTGTTTTGGGCAAACTGGTTAGTTTGCAGTTTGATAAGGTTGTTTTTACGTTTTAGTATATAATATAGTGACTTGGTAAGTAATGCTATAGTTTAGTTAAGACCTAGTTAGAATTGAACTAGGATACTATAGATGATTAGATATTTAATTATTTCTTCTCAAACTTCTTGAGCAATCGTTGGATCCTCTGACCTTCCACTAAGTTTTGTTCCTGATTGTTTTTGCTTTATAAGGGTATCTCTAGCTAGCATATTTTTACGTTTTGATTTTGCTTCTGCTTTTTCATCCTTGAGTTCTTCACTAAATCTTTATAAATTTTTAAGTTGGAATTTTTAAACGAGGAGCTTCCAGTATCTAGATGACTCCATTGTTAGTACCAATTTACTGGTAATTTTTAGTAAACCCTTAGGTCATTATCGAAGGAATTTACGTATTTACAGTAATCCATGCATAGGTTTTAAAACTATTCGTGAGTAAAGAAACTTCCGATTCTGGGTTGCATGCAACTAATTCATACATGCATGTTAAAATTTAGTAGTTTAATGATTTGATAGATATATTTGTCTCACTTTTAGCTCAAGAAGCTAACGAAGGTCCAAACAATAAAGGAAAAGGACATGCGGAGTAGATTACAATACTAGATTTTTTCTGGTGAGTTCCTTCTTACTTTCTTGTGTTATAAAATCCTCTTATTGTATTAATTGTGTAAGGTAAGTGTTCCCTCTCAATAATGTAATTTTTGGTGTCTAGTTATAGTGGTGTTAAACCAATGTTGTCAGCGTGAGTATGGTTAGTTCATGTTTCGAAGTAAAATACCCACCTTACTGCACGAGCCTAGAACCATCTATAAGTGAAATATGATATGTGATAAATGAGAAGGAGATATGTTTGTGATGCCTTCAGTACGGAAGCTCTATTGCAAACTGGACAAGAAAATCATGAGAAAATATAGTCAGCTAAAAAGAAATGATATGAGGAGTTAAGGGGGTTTATACATATGAATACAGTTGATAGATATAATTCTGATTCTAAAATCTGGGTCTGACGCTGGCACAAGGATGGGTCATTTGTAAATGTGCATGATCGTGGGAAGTCATGGTTAAGTTGGTGAATAGTGACCGCCCATGTGTCATGTTAAGTTGGTAGAACGAGTCAGTCTGAGTACTATGAACACCATTGGGCATATTATGATTATTACGTTTGAATCTCTCTAAAAGGTTGAATATCTTTTTGTGCCTTATAACCGGCGAAATTCTTGTATATTGTTTATGATCACACTTGGAACTCACAAAGTTTGTTTGAACTTACTTTGTTTTTTTCCTTTTAAGGCAAGTTAATTAGAAAAAGGATCTGAAGGAGGGGACTATGCCAAAGTTACTGTTGCCAGTGAGCTACTCGTTTGTTTGTAGTATCATGTATGACTTTTTGGGCGGGTGGCGTGTAGTTTTGTTTTAATCAACTCCTGTAATATTTTATATCTATCGCCTTAATTCTACTTTGAGAAGAAATGTCACTTATTTTGGTATGTCAAACTATAAAGTCTTATTGTTTATGAGATCATATTTGAATCGTCAAAATGTATTTAACTGCCAATGATGCACTTGAAACTTCGTTTGGCAAACAATCCATTTTATGTTATATATATAATCAATCAATATTTACAAGGCTTTATCCACTATTTGTTTAAACCTTGTTTTATTACCTGAAGTATTTTTGATTTGATCATTTATTATTATTTATTTTGGTAACATTTTAGTTTGAAAGGTACGCTATAATTTAAGTCTTAAAGAAATTTTCAAATGTTTTTGTTCATTCAATCAATTTTAAGTTGTGACACTCTATACCCGGATTTAGTGGTCGATCGGACATAGGTGTTACATTGTATACCCAATGCACCAACTTTCAGTTTCTTATTTATTTGAACTTAGGCTTTTACTTACATCAAAGTATATGAGTCACTCATACATAGTCCGTCATCTATTTAGGATTTCAGTATGCTACACTATGAATGTCACAAGTCAATATATCCATAAACAGATTTAAGATCTATTCTTCTTGGGTGCAATCTGATGTACTACCAGTCTAGTCAGTCACATCTATGTCTCTATCTTTTAGGAGTCATCCACTCCGATGCCTAACACAAAGCATCTCCCTAATTGGACTTGGCAGACAACATATGATTCTTTCAATTGGTTCTAATTAGACTAAAGACATGTTTAAGTTCATCTTCTAATACAAGTTGTCTTTTCGTATTACGATCCAACCACATAATACTGCTTAGTATTAGTTTAAACATTACACAACCAATGAGCCAATATTTGTTTCTATTTTTCTTTGTATGCAAATTGTTCATAAAAAGGAGTATATCACATCCTATTTCTAATTCTTTTTTTTATATTATGTTATTTTTTGTCTAGTTGCAAATCCTCCTGTCTAATCAATTTTCCATGGGAAGTTGTTGAGCCCTATTCCTTCATATTATGTAAGTTTGGACGATCCTCCGTCTATAATATTCTCTCATTTATTTTTATATATATTCGATAACGAAAATACTAACCATTCGGTTTATTGGATATTATGAAGTGCTATTCGAAAATCCTAGATCCATACCCCCACTTTTGGAAGTGTGCAATTGTACAATCGATTTCGTAAATATTTCACCAAATCGTAAATTGAGGATTATTCATTAAAATAACTTGTTCTAATACGATATGAATTTTTATATGTAAGGATTCAAGATTTGATCTCTTCCTTTAGAAGTTGGAAATAGAGTCGTTGTCATCGGATTTGCAAAATCAGGTGTTAGGATTTTCCTTGATAAAATATATGATATTATTTTTATTCTAAATATATATATATGAAAAGATTAAATAATTTTTTAATAAAATTTTTGAAAAGTGAAAATGGGTGAATACACTAAGTATTCATATAGATTGATAAAATCCGATAAAAATAAGGATTCCAAGTAAGTGATTCAAAACTTCAGATCTGTGATGTTTGCTTGTGATTATGTGATTATATGATTTTTCTGATAAACATAATATTGTATGTTTTCCTAATACTAATGATATGTGATATAAGGCGATATTGGTTATGCATGTATTATAAACATGACATTGATTTATTGATATTCTAATTTGCATGTTGAGCATGCTATCATTCTGATTATGATTCGTATGTTAAGCATGCCATTATTCTGATTCTAATTCACATGTTAAACATGCCACTGTGATAAATCGTAATAGGATCTAATTCGCATGTAAAGCATGCCGATTGATTTTTTTTCCTGTATGCCATATCACATACATAGGGTTGGGATAATGTTGTAAGGAGGAAGATTCTAATAGTTTAATAATCTACAATTTATGGTGGCTTGACCATAATATTCTATATCTGCCAGTATATCTGCATTATTTGGTGGCTCGACCACAATATTTTGTTTCTAGTAGCTCGACTGCAATAACTGGTGGCTTGTCCACATTATTGGTGTGTTATTGGATAGACGAATTTTGGGGAACTCATTATGGTATGTAAGGAAGATGGGTAGGAACTGTTTTATGAAAAATCTACACTGTTTCTGAAAAGTGTTGCATTGACATCATCATTAGGCATTATGATAAATGTGATTCTACGGTGGTATATTTATGTATATATGTGATCTGTTAAATTGATGATGTTCTGTATTAATTTCTATTGATATGATTTGTAACCACATTGGGTTTTAAAAAGCTCATCCCTTTATGTTTTTGACTCCTTAGATAATAATCGAGATTAGGATGCGCTCATCTTATGGAGGTGCACTCGAAAATTTTTAGAAAAACTATTATATTTTGGTACTTGATATTTTGGGAATTGTTTTTATTTTTATGGACTGTGGCTTGGGACTTTCTTTTGGATTTTGGATTGTTTCGCATGATTTGAATTTTTAAACTATCACTTAAGACGATTTATGAAATTGATAAGTAAAATTGGAGATTTCATAATAAGGCCAAACTCAACTCAACGATTGTATTTTCAAACTCAATACTTCATTTTCGAAACTCAATAGTACCTACTTATTAAATTGAGATTTTACAACATATATTAAACATATAGTTTCAAAATGACGAATGTGTTGTGTTATTTTTACATTGCGACATTTACTTGAATTATGATGTTTTCTGTAAACCATCAATACTTGAGTCTTTTCTAAAGATAAACAATTTTGACAATACTTGGGTTTTCTTAAAGCAAATCAAAATGATGTTTTAAAATGATGATGATTATTAAAGAGAAAATAGTTAAAAGATTTTCTACGCCAACAACATGGCCAATGTGATCTTCGAGATTCGACCATAACGTCTAGGCCGTGTCACATCCCAAAATTCTATTAAATGTTGTTAGTTATTAAACAAGCATGAGAAGTCGTGTAGTGGTTAAGTAGCTTTAGTAACTCATAAAAGACCCAAGTTCTAGCCTCCATAATATCATTTTATTTTTTTTAAATTCAAGCAAAATTTACTCAACCTTTTTCATGCAAAAATCGTCCATCCTTTACATGTAACTCCTACTCATCATTTTTTTCATAACTCCACACTTTGAATTTTGAAAAGATGAAACTCCCAAATTTATTGTGCATTACTCTTCCTAACTCTCTTGTCTCATTTCTTGATTGCTTTGTTGGGAGCTTACCCTTGGTGACCATCCACTCCTCCTTCTCTCACACTCTCATTCTGTTTTCTTT